>NW_024063030.1:2647500-2703160 GCF_006381635.1 Hibiscus syriacus | reverse complement strand
GTGGCGATAACTTGTATCACACATGTATGGACGGCAACCCTTTTCATGGGAAGAACATACGAGAATTGCATTGTGAGGATGCTCCATGCTGACAGGGCATCTGGCATCTTCCCATTCCTTTAGATTTTGCTCAGTTTCTGAAGGGAATTTGGGTGATGATTGGTGACAGGAGAAGGGGGATCTCCTGCACCTATCAGAAGAAAGGGAACAATCCTTCTCTCCTTTGGCATATTTAAATCTCTAATGTCCAAACATGCCAAGTTACCGGACCTTTGAAAAGGCAGAAAGTGAATGATTAAAAAGTACAAAATAACATCCCAAGGAAAAATGAGATTTTCACAACATTAGATGAGCTTTAGAAATAGCAGACAGGCATCACCAAAAAAAAAATATTGACCAAGTAGTTATCAATATAATGAGAAATGATGCAGATAGTTATGGTTGTAGCAGAGACAATTTTGGGACTGCATTATAATTCCAGGAAGTTTAACAATTAGTTCACAATCATTTTTTTAACAGTAACCACTTCTTTTATTATCCTTACAAAACCCACACTTCTAGAACTGGAATATATGACAAAGATGAAATCACTATCAACTACCAGTGGCACAAACAACAGAATGAATCTACCAAATGTTCAATGCTGTGGCGTTGCTAAAAGGCCAAGCTACAGCCACATCAGCAATGCATCTCATCATGGCATATTTTAAAATGCAGAATTAAGCTGTATGAATATTATTCTCTGCCAGCAAATTGTTTTTTGCATTATAACTCCTTTGAAATTAGATGCGGTTTTCCATCTGTTTGTTCATTATGATCCTACAACTGTCTCATGCTCCTATTGTAATCAATTTCTTCACTTTGAGCAAAGCTCCCTTCATACAACCAACTAGAAAACCCATAAACAAAGATAGTGCCAAGATAAACACAAACTGGAGAAAATGTCCACCAGTATATCTTCCCACAAATCTATCTTTTTTTCATCCGAAGAGATGAAATCAACACGTCCTTATCAATTCAAGATTAAACACAACTACAAGAATTGTCCCAAGATCCTTTAACTAGATTCGGTTTTTATGCTTTTTTCTTCTTTTAAATATTAACAGAATTGAAATCTGGTAATTAGGGATTTGATAGAGAGAGAAACAAAGGAAATGAAGATAGAGAGCGCAGGGCAGCCTTTCTTACTTCTTAGAGCTCTTTCGAGCTTCCCTTTTTGTTTGAGCTCCAAATTGTGTTAGAGAAAAAGTTGAGTGTATCTATACATAAGGTGGAAGCTGACGTGGTTACGCTGGGTTCGATGAATTTTATTTTTCGAATTTTAAACTATTCGATTTGGTGTCGTTTGTGATTCGACAAGAATGAGAATAACTAATTCCACTTGCTGACGGCATCGCTTACAAAAATTTCGGTTTATCACAGTATAAATAATTTTTTACTTACAAAATTGTACTCGTAATACTTCGATGTTAAAAAATAATTCAATTTCTAATTTTTCTTAAATATGTTATATTATTATATATTTTTAAATATATATAAATGACAATTTAAAATGTGTCAAGTGATATTTAATGTATATTAAATTCAAAAACTTCAGAAAAATACACCCTTGAAATGTTGGAAAACATATAAAAAATCTCAATTTTAAGTAACAACACTTTATTGTCTCAAGATTTCATTTATTTCATTTTAATCCCTTTTCTTCGATAGATCAATATTATTTTATTCATTATTCATTTGTTTCTTAGAAATGACTTTACATAAGTGACGAATCAAATTAACCAAATCAAATCTAATTCATTTAGTTTAAATTAATCAATTTCAGTTTTTCGGTCGTCAGATTCAAACATATTCCAGAAGTATGTATTGATATAACAAGACCAATACGGATGAAGGGTATTTCTTTCACATGATTCGCTCTGCAGGTGGTGTATTGGGTACCATCATGGTCATTGGTTGACAGGTTTGCATGCACAGTTGGATCTGTTTGGAACTCGATGCGAAATTATGAACTATTTATACGATGGTTTGATGCAGGCACTTGGTATGGAAGCTCGAATACTATCGTCGAGACAGGAACAACACGGAATTGCATGCTATTCTTAACTCGAGTTATGATGTTCATAATGCAATTCTCCAAAGCATACATTAAATTCTTACAAGGGCACGGAGTGTTCGAGTGGTACATGCTTAAGAGAAGGCAACTTCACAGCTGATGCTATGGCAATATTGGACTGAATTCACCTAGAATATTCCATTCTTTCCTTCAGCCGCCGGATATAAATTTATACAAGAAATAATACAAAATGTATGTTCCATAGGGATGCGCACTACATCAAGGCACCATCACATTACAAATACACAAACATGCTAGATCGAACTAAACTGACGTTATAGAACATGCAGAGAAATTAAAATAGATTTTTCTCGTCATCAAATGAATGAATTCCCCGCATATATATTCTCCGAGAGCTATAGATCCAATTCCAATTATATGATATTTCTAGGGGAAATGGATTTCTCAGCACCTATCACTCTCCCTTCCTATGCGAAAAACATTAACTTGGCAAAACTTCTAGCAAAGGATAAACTAAGATCGACAGATAGCAAGCTTGCAGAACTTGTAATTGCAATTGAAATTTTCAGTGAACAACAACAGCAACGATTCATTGTACTGGAGAGTGGAGACACAATCACATAAAACAGTTCATCAAATTCTGAATATCAATCACTCACGAAAAGTAGTAAAAGAAGACTTCAATGTCTACGTTTATTTTCAGATACCATAAAGTTCATGATAAATATAACCAACCTGAAGGAGACTGGATATTCAAGGTGTTCTAAATTTCATTATTCATGAAGCAAGGGCACATTTATAGTTAGATATCTTCATTTTCACATAGCATCTGATTTAAAATAGTGTGAATGACAAGGTTATATAATGAGGGAAATGGATAGGTGGACAAGAAACTCCAGTGAAATCACTCAATAAGAGGTTAGGACTCGAAGATTAGCAGAGTTCTTGGAAGGACTAGAGGTGTTCAAATAAAAACAAATGGAACAGAGAAGCCAGCAAAGGAACTCCGACACGACCACATCCATAACCACTCTCTACAGTGCTCCACCCAAAAAAATTTGGAATAATGCTCGTGCCAACAATCCTAAGGTTTTCTCTGTTAGTCATGCAAAAAATCCATAACACAGCAAACATTATGCGGTTTTTGTAATTTTATTAAATGTCAAGAAAATATAGCTTGAACATTTGCAACAATCTACCCCATCTTAGAAGTTTCATCAACAATACCCTAACCATGATTATTACACCAATAGTACTTCATCAACAACTTAAGTGGTTTCAACTTAAATAAAAACCTAGCCACATCATCAACATCCTGAATTATAAATTTATAATTCTCAAGTATGATCCATATTTAAATGTGCCAAATTGAAACAGCTTCACGAAGATGATTATTTAGCAGTTCACTGAAAAAACAGTCACAGATTCACTAACAAAATGGGACACAGAAACATAAAATATCCACAAATTCACTTACAAAATGGGATACAGAAACATAAAGTGATGAAAAATTCACAGTTAAAACTCTTACAAATCAAGTAGTAGTCAACTATAACCATTGCCAAGACAGTTTAAGCAGCGCTGCACCCTGTCATAATCCCAAAGAAACCTTTAGAACCAAGTGAAAAGCCTCTCCAAGAAGAAAGTATTGAATGGCAAATGAATCAAGAAAGAAGACTAACCTGTTACCATCACAAGTAGGGCAAACACAAGGGTTAATATGAATAGGATCATACAAAGGTGACCAATTTATTGTAGCATTTCCATTGCACAACTTGCATAAGTAAAATCCTTTCCCTTTACAAATCCCACAGGCAAGGCAGATTTTTTCTACAAAACCCAGAGAGAGAAATTGCAAATTTTCACACTCGCAAACATCAGAAAAAAAACAAAACAAGAAAAGGGTGGGGCTTGGCGAATTGTCATTACCCGTTTCCTTTCTGCTACAGAGCGAAATGCACCAATGGCAACAGTAGCAGCAAGATTGAGAGTCAGAAATCCTCCAAAAACTATAGCAGCGCCTTTGCCCAATACATGAAATTGCTTTGGGATCATCTTTTTTACCTCTTTAGTTATTTAATTTCTTACAGGAGATTCTTCTAACACAATCGGTGCACAAGTAAAATTGTTACACTCACGAATGTACAGCTAACCAAATTAGTTTAAGCAAATCATGTTTCCAGATGGATAAACAAATTTCCTTAATTTATGACTCATTTAATACAAATTAATGGCAAGAACGTGGATTTTGTTATGTGAATTGAATTGTCAACTCAAATGATCAAATGAAAATACACATATAATGATAAAAAGCAAGCTGAAAAGCATTTAGAAATGATAAATGCAACCATTGATACATACAATATATGTCCTTTCATGTGGAGTCATCACCTTGATTTTCATGCTGCTTAGGATTAAGGTAGTGTTTCTATAATCTTGAACAATATCGACATAAAGAGTTATAGAGAACAATTAGCAAATGAAAATAAATAGATAATTAGCACTCTAACTACAAGTTATAGGCATTGGATCAAGAAAATTTTATAATCATGAGATCAAAAAAGCACGCATAGAACAAGACAATGACGAGAAATAGAAACCAAATTAAAGTCCCTTAAAATTTTCCTTAAAAATATAAAAATAAACTATAGTGTCGATTCAATTTTGAGAAGTTTAACTCAAAATGAATCTTTAAGATAAAAAAAATTTGATAAATTTAAAGACAAAACCTTAGAATCACTTAGAAGAATGATCAAAATAAACCTAAATCTTGACTATACTAGTTTCATTATCATAGACAAGTGGTTGAATATCTTCACCATCTAGCCTACTGTATCACCAATCAGAACTAGATCAACATCACAAAGAAATTAATTTCTCAAATTTATCGTACATATTAATTAAAAAATTTCCCTTTTATTTGAAGAATAATATAATAATAGTTTGTTTCTGACAGAACAATCTCATTTTATTTGTTAATATAAAAAATAGAAACTTCTTATAATCTAAATCCAATAAGGAAAAATTAATTGTTTTCACTAATCTTCAACTTAGTAATTTTCCTAGACTTATGACAAGTTTATATATCATAAAGAATATGATAAATTCAGAATTATAGACGAATATGTGAAATGGGTATGGCTTAAAAGGTGGGGTTTTGAAGTTTGATGGAGATTGTGGATTGTAAAATTAGGAATTTTGTGAATTCGAAGGAAGGAATTAAAGTAAAACCCTGATTTTTTATGGGTTTGAAAAATTGAATTGCTTTAGGATAAAGGTTTTGAAAATAAAACAATGGAGGCACAGAATGTTGAAGTCATGGGGGAAAATAGAGAAATATGAATGATAAAGTACCTTACCGTCGTTGCTACTGCCGGTGAAAGAATGACGATATCGCCGCCATTGCCGGTGAAAGCGATTGTACCGCCTCTGTCGGTGAAAGAAAGAAAACAGTGGAAAGATAATATGCGATTGAAAGAATTTATTTATTTATTTATCCAGATATTAGAGTGAAAACGAGAAAAAAAAACCGGTGGAGTTGATTCGGTTCGTTCAGGCCTAATTTTTTTTTTTAATAATCTACTTTAATTTGGTTCAGACCAATTTAGTTTTTTAATTTTTAGTTTTAACATTTTATTTTACTTGATTTTGGTAAAATAGATTTGTTTGGTGAGTTCCACTTTAGTAATAAATCAAAATATTTAATTTTCAATTTCTCACCGATTTTATGTTTTAGACGAGTAACAAAAACCTAGCGTTTTTTTTCCTTCCACCATATTAGCTGCCGTTCCATTCTTTATTATTTTGGTTTGACAAGCCGCGAAATCAATTTTGATATTAGTCATCATCGATGGTATGTATTTTTTTACTTTCTATTTACTTTTTATTTATAAAATTTAATTTTCTTTATATTTTTTTTATTTTTTAATAATTTTATTTTCATGATACATATTTTTTTTCTGTTTTTTTGTCTTAAAAAAAGATAAAGATATGTTTTATGTCGTTTTATTGTATTTTCAAGATTAGATTTAACGTCGTATTGATTGATCAAGATAACATTTATTTGTTATTCCGTTGATCTTCTTTTCTTTGGACCATCATATTGTACTTAGATACATAATTTGTGTTCGTATATAGTTTTCTCACGATGCTTGATTCTGATTTATAGTCGTCGGTGATCTTTCAGTAGCTTAATTTAATGTTATGGTTTATTTATTGATGCAGTCAGATTTATTTGTATCTATCATTTCTTTGAGTTCCTTGGATGAATTTTAACTTATTTCTTGTATGATTCTCGAATGACCTCGAGTGACTAGTTTGTTGTGTAAATAATTATAAAAAAAATTCTAGTTATGTGTTTAGTTTTTAAACTTCAATATAATTTGGAATATTTTTTTATTTTTAATAAATTTATTCACTTTATTTGCATTAAAAAAAGGTTTTAGAGGAGTAAATTGATTTTGGTGTTTCCGTTTTGGTACAAAACCAAATCCATAAATAGTACACTAAAATTGGTAAGTCCAGACCAGACCCACAGCCTTCTGGGCTATTTGAATTTATCTGTTTCCTTTGAGATGACCCCAAAGATTTCTGGGCATATGAAATTGGAACCACCCATTACTAGTTTTGATTTCTAAAACCAGATCAGACAGCCTGTTTTTTTTATGATAATATTGTATAAACTTAATCTCAAATTTTGTTTAAAATTATATATATGGGAAACAATTGCTTTCTTCCTGGATTTCATTGTGGCTTGGGAAGAATCTTTTCCCTTTCATTTTTTGAATGTCTCCCAACCGGTTAGACAACATGTTGGCTAAAATTTAGCTCAACTCTTGGAGTTACTCTCAAAATTAAAGAAAGAAATCATAGAAGAACCTTTACCCAGGTATGAATTATTAAAAGAAATTATTACACGTGCAGCTAATATTTCTCTAAAAAAAATGTTATTTTAATGAGTTGAGTCGAGCAAAGTTCAACTCGACTCGATAAGTTTACAAGCGACTCGTTAATTTTTTTAGTAGTTATCTTAAAAAATTATTTCATTCAAAAAATTACTAATTTACTAATAGATAATAAAAAGATGATAAATTGCTAATCTATTAATTTTCTAATAAACAACAAAATATACTAAATTATTAATTAATATTTTACTACACTCAAAAATCAAACCATATTTATTATTTTAATGTATTTGTGGATTGTTACTTTGGAATTTAGACTTTGAAAATGCTGTGTACACTCTTTTGATATTGTTTTGGATTAATTTATGTTTATATTAAGCTTTGTATAGTGTATTAGTAGATGTTACCTATAGTTAATAAAATAGGGTAAAAATTTCAGTGAGCTTAACGAGCAACGAGACAAGCAACGAGCATCGAGCTTAACGAGTAACAAGGCGAACAACGAGCATCGAGCTTAACGAGCAACGAGCATCGAACTTAACGAGTCGAGCAAAATTTTAACGAGCTTAACGAGCAACGAGTCGAGTCACAAAATTTTTTAACAAGCACGAGTTGAACACAACTTAACTCGCAATCGACTCGCTCAATAAGCACCCCTAGTTTAATGTGTGTTTTCAAGTTATCATATTCTAATTATCTTAAAGGGTAAATGACACTAAAGATCATTTAGTTATGAAGATATAAGGGTTAAAATTCCACTTAATAGTTTTTTTAAAAAGGCTTAGTCAGTGGTTGGTGAGGATTTGATTAATGCGATCAAATTCTTTTTCCAAAAGTCATTCATTCTGCATGCTTTCAATCCCACAATTATAGCCTTGGTTCCAAAGATCTCTAATCCTAGCAAGGTTAAAGACTACATGTCTATTTCCTGCTGCTCAGTGATTTATAAGTCTATTACCAAGATTCTTGTCAAAAGGCTGACTAATATGCTTCCAGAAATTATAACTCTTAACCAAACAACCTTTGTTAAAGGTATAACCATTATTGATAATACTCTCCTCGCTTAAGAACTGGTGAAAGGTTATGGAAGGAAGTCTATTTCTCCAAGATGTGCTCCTAAAATTGACCTTCAAAAAGATTTTGATTCCCTCTACTGGGGTTTTATTTCTACAAGTCTTAAGGCCTTAGGGTTACCATCAAAGTTCATTGGTTGAATTGAAGCTTGCTTTACTGAAGCTAGATATTCTATTTCTTTCAATGGATCCTTGATTGGTTTTTTCAAGGGAGAAAGGGGAATAAGACAAGGTGATCCTTTATCACCCATTTTATTTGTTCTTGCTATGAACATCCTTTCAAGATTACTTAACACTGCTGCTGCCAAAGGTATTTTCGGATACCATCCAAATGTAAAAAAATTGGTTTCACTCATCTCTCTTTTGCGGATGATCTTCTTATATTCTGTAAAGGAAATCTTGAATCTGTTACTGGGGTCATAATTGTCCTGAACCATTTCTATGACATGTCTGGGCTTAAGTTAAATGTTGCCAAAAATGAACTGTTTGCTGTTGGAATTTCTCTAAGGAACCTTGAGAATATTAAAAATTCTACTGGGTTCAATTATGGTTACTTACCAGTGAGGTACCTTGGGGTTCCCTTAGTCACCCGAAAACTCACTGAAAATGATTGCTCAACCCTTATTGACAAGATCAAATCAAGACTTCATCAATGGTCTGGGAAACACTTAGGCTATGCTGGAAGGCTGGAACTAATCAAAACTGTCCTGCTCAGTATAGCCAACTTTTGGTGCAGGCAGTTTCTTCTGCCTCAGACTGTTATAAACAGGATAAACCAGTTGTGCTCTCGTTTCTTATGGAAAGGTTTCGATACATCTACTACTTGTGCTAGAGTCAGCTGGGATAAAATATGTTGTCCTAAAATTGAAGGAGGGCTCGGACTAAAGGATTTAAAATCCTGGAACAAAGCTTACATGATGAAGCTCATTAAAAATCTTCTTGCTGGTGAAGGCTCCTTATGGATTGCTTGGATTTATAGCTATGTGATAAAGACTAAAGACTTTAGAGTCATGACTGGAGGTGCTTCTTTTAGTTGGTGCTTCAACAGACTTTTGAAACTAAAAACAGAGGCTCTTCCTATTTTAAATGCAGGAGCAACGAATACTAAAGATATCTGGGAAAAGATTGGGGTCAAACGAGACAAAGTTTCATTGCATAAATTGATTTGGTTTCCCCTCCACATTCCTAAATTCATCATTATTTCTTGGATGACAATCTTGGATAGACTCCCATCTAGAGAGAGGCTTACTCGAATAGGAATTGCTTATGATGGTTCATGTATTTTATGCAATGAGGCCCTCTAATTGAGAAACCACTTGTTTGCTGACCGTGCAACGGTTGTTTCCCTATGGAAAGCTTTATTGAACCTCTCTTGCTTGTTCAAGCCTTCTATGTCATGGGATAATATGCTTGCTTGGGCTTGTGGAACTTGGAAAGGTAAATCCTCCTTATACCATTATGAAGATTGCTTGGGGTGCTTTCATTTATATTGTTTGGGAGGAAAGAACTAGAAGACTATTCCAAGGAAGGTCTCGAACGGTTGAAGTGATGTCAAACTCCATTAAGGAGATAGTTGACATTCAACTTAGAGGTAGAAATTTTAACAGACTTGACAATGTTAATATTTTTCTTTGTAACAATTAGGGTATAGGCTAACCATTGTTTGTTGTAAGTAGCTTGTCTTTGCTCCTTGTATGGGTGCATTTTGTTGCCGAACTCTTCTATTTGGATAATAAATTTTAACTTATCCAAAAAAAGTGAAAATAAAAGGCTAGGATTAACTTTTTTTTCCTCTAGTGAATATTTTTCATCTCCTACTATTAATCTCATACATTTATTTTCACTCATACAACCATCTTAAATATGTGTAAAAGTACAAAGTTGCATGTTATGTAATTAGATCCTATTCCAATAATATTCCAAATAAATTATTCCATTCTTAAAATAATATTACAAATAAATTATTTTATTCTTAAAGTTGAAATAAACATCTAATATGATATAAAAATATTTTTAGTCAAAAAAGTTTATACATTCTATTAATCTTATATTTAAAAATTTAATAGATTTTTTTAATAAAGAGAAGCCTAAGTCATAGGGTTAAGCAAGAACACATTTACAAAGAGGAACCATTAATGTCTCGAGTTAGTAGTTCTTAGATGTCTGGGGATGGTGAGTTAATAGACAAGATTTGAAGCGTAATAGGACATGGAAGCTTGATTATACAATCAACAACCATGTTGCATTCACGGGCTATCTAGGTGATGTTGATAGCACAGCTTCGTTCACGAAAATGTTGGATGGCACAAATAAGAGAAATATAAGTCGGTTATGTTTTGGCTTCAATAAGGAGTTTAACTACCCATGTGCAATTGGATTAAACATGTAACAATTCAATAGATTTAACCATTCATAAATAAATTTTTTATCAATTTAATTTTTTATGATACTATCAATTCAAACAAACCCATTGAATCAAAATAATAATTTGATAACTACATCATGTTATAAAGCAACAAGTTATTGCTAAATAGTTATTATAATAGGAAAGTGATGCTCCATCTATCCCACTAAATGTGTGTTTTTTTTTTAAATTGTTCAATTTAAAATGTTTTAGTAGAAAAATCAACAAACAATAACATTTATATTTTTTTTTTTACCTTTGTATGTCTCACTCTTTTACACGTACCAAAATAAATTTAGCAATTACGTTTTAGGGATAATTTTGTCATTTTCTTTAATTAAATATATTTCTTAAAATTATGTGCATAGCCAATATGAGATACAAATAATGGCACGGAGGGAGTATGATATTAGATCCTGGGACCAATCAAAATATGACATATCTTTGCAAATTCAAATTAAAATAGCATAAAAGAAGAAAACAAAAGTTTTGGACCCCAAGGCCCAAGGGTTGGAGCTGCCCATTATGATTTGTAGCAACAAAATCTGGATTTTAATAAGAAAAACAATGCCCTAGTGTAAGCATCCCTTTAAATTAATTTTCTTCATAAATATTAAAAAAAATGTTTTCTTCATAACATAAAATAAACCTAACATTTAATTAATTTTCAATTAACTTGTTATTAATCCCTTTAAATTTCAGTTAATATATATATATTTTGATTCTTGAATTTAACTTTTTCTTGAAAGATTGAATTTAACTTCTGAATTAAATTAATTAAAAAATTATAAATATTTGTTTAAAATTAAATTTTTATATTGATATATATTAACTTTTCTTCGGGTGCGAAAATGAATTTGGGGGCACGGGTTCTTCGTGCAGCTTCCTACCTTTTATCAATGCTTTCACCTAACACCTTAAATTGGCAAAAAGCTCCATTATTTTTATTATTATTATTATTATTAAGATATTTTTGAGTTTTATATTGATTTAAGATTGTTTGATGAATAAAAATATACTATTAAGATTAACAATAATAAATTATAAGATATTTATTGAAAAATAATTAATTAATCTCGATATTTAATTTTTACTCATATAACAATATTAAATTAATGTAAAACTAAAAAAATACACGCTAAAAATAATCATAATATATATATATATATATATATATATATATATAACTTTTCATGGTTAATAACCAAGACTCCAAGAGGTTAACTACCGTTCGAAGGGAAGGAAAAGAAAAAGTAAATATTTGACCAAGAAACGCCGCCGCTTTCTTTTGGTAAGCCTATCGTTTCGGTGAGATATTGTCAACAAAACGGGGATGCTTATAAGTACAGTAATAATTCTTTATTATTGCCTTTAAATTTACTTTTTTATACTAAATGATATTCCAATTATATGTTTTTTTTATAAATATAAATGGTCTAATATAATTATTAATTAGAGATGATAGTAAGATTTAATATAACTCGTCTTCTCTTTTTTATAGTTTAAATTATATTATTTTTTTTCATATTAAAACAGTGGGTAGTTTCATTTCTCTCATAATACGTTATTTGTTTATTCTTTTAACATGTTTTTCCTTCCTTATGATAGGATTGATTTCATACCTCCTCAAAGTCACCAAAGATAGTTCACTATTGAATATAGTAATTCTAATCCACATGATTTTATAGTTTGCATGCAATAACGTAAAAAATAGAGAAAAATTTAGAGTTGATTTCTATTTTGTGTACTTATTCAGGTACCTACAATGGAATTTCGACAGAGTTTTGAATCAAGTAGATTTATGGTTAATTACATACATGATTTTGGCTATAAAAGAAAAGGTACTCGAAAAATCTTTAATTGTAGACAATGATGTTTATTTGTATCTACCAATTGTTCATTGTTTAATTAGATTTTTAATTTTTCTCTTCCATAATCTATTTTTTATTTTTAGATGATTACCTTTTCTCATTCCCAATTTGGATCTAATATCTAAATTAATAATTTTGATAAATTAATAATATAATAATTTTATGAAAGACCCTTTATATAAATTTATGGTCCTTTTAATTTTATAAATTAATAATTCTATAAAATTACAAATATAAATAGGACAACTCAGAAAAATATGTTTTCTTGTTGTTTGTTTTTTTCTTAAAATTTAAATCTAGTTGTATTTTATCTATAACTTTCCTTACTGCATTTAAAAGTTTCGTTGATGCGTTCTTATACTAAATTTGCATTAAATTTTAACTAGTACTATGTATTACAATGAACTTTATCTTTTAGGAATATGTATTATATTTAATCAGTCATATTGTATATGAACATAATTCAATTAGTCAATACAATATATATATTTTATTCATGAAGAATAATGTAAGTTCGCTGGATAACAAAATCTATTTAAATTATTAAATTATCAATTAATTAATACCTCTTTAAATTAACAAAATTATATCATCCCATGTTATTAATTTATAGATATTTTACTGTAGCTTTAAAAAATAAATATTTTATATGAATAATTTACTCTTTTTATATTTTAAAAAAATATTTACTATCAATTTAATTATATTAAGAGGTTTGGTTGCTGGGAAAGTAGCTTTAAAATCGGTGCATACAAGCTTTATAGCAGGAAAAGAAGGATCGCTTTTGAACGACTCTCACGGATTCTGATGATTAATTAAATTAAGGGTAAAGTATATAAATAGTCTTTAAACTTTTAGAATATTTGTATCTTGGTCATCTAACTTTTAAAACTTGCAATATAATTACTAAACTTTTAGTTCTTTTTTAGTAAGATCTTTGTTGTTATTTTCATTATTTTTATATGATGTGGCATTGTTAACACTTCTTCTCCTCTCGTTAACCCTTCTTCTTCTTCTTTTCCTCTTCCTCCTCTCTTCTAAACTAAAACCCCCAAAAGAAAAAATGTTCTTTTTATGTGAATTTTTCACCTACAAATAAAACCACCTTTTTCAATATGACAATGCCACGCAGAATAACTAGTTTTTATTTTACTTTTTGTTAATTTCTTTGGTATCAATTTTTTTTCATGAACTTTGTGTTTTATGCAGACAAAGTTGGTTGTTCTGCGGGACATTACTATATGGAAAGAGGTAGTTTCTATTTGCAAGTGAGAAATTCACATAAAATGATTTTTTTCTTTTCTTTTGAGGTTTTAGTTTAGAGATAAATGAAGAAGAAGAAGAAGGGCTAATGAGAGAAGAGGGTTAATGGTGCCACACCACATAAAACTAACAGAGGTACAAGAGGGACCTTATTGAAAATGAACTAAAAATTTAGTGATTATATTGAAAATTTTAAAAGTTAATGATCAAAATGCAAATACCCTAAAATTTTGAGAACTATTTATATACTTTACCCTTAAATTAATTTATAAAGCGGTAATCATAAATTATTTAAATAATTTTTTTAAAAAGAAATTATTTCTGAAGGCTGTTTTTAACAAAATAAATAGTCTAACGAAGAAACCCATTATTTGTACATGAGATTTCGGTTTACAAGAACTGTGGTTGTCCAATAACTTTTGGTAAAAACAAAGACTAGTGGTTGTGTCAGTTAGCATGCTCATGCTCATCAAACTAATTTTTTTATAAAAAAAGCTCCTTTTATTTATTTGGTTCATTATAAATGTTTTCAAAGGTAAATAATTTTTTTTAGAATTATGTATAAAAATATTTTAATAAAAGATTATAGATAAAGTGAAAAAATTATATATAAATTTATTTGTTATAAGTTCAATTCTTATATTATAATTATTAATTTTTTTATTTAATTTTTTTTTATAAAAATAGAAACACACTTTATAAACATATTAATTATCAATAATAATAAAGGAAATTTTAATCTTTTCCATTCAAGTGTTAATTTTTTTATACATATAATAAAAAAAATATTGCAATTAGGAAGTGCACATAGTTTGGAATTGAACCAAATGTTTGTGTTCTGATATTTATATTAAATATATATATTTTTTATAAAATATTTATATTATATCTAACTTTATGGAAAAGGAATGTAATGAATTCGAATGTCTAAATTTATGGGGGATGTAAGAATAGCACAATTGTAATAAATGGTAAAAATAGAGTCGTTTAGATGAGCACATAAAAATAAAGTCACTTTACCAAGAATCAGTTGGTGTAGTATGATAAAATACTAGATCCCTTAAACAAGGTCAGATATTTGAATCCTGACATTTACGAATGGAGCAAATTGGGTTGGGAGGATTGCCCTCACCTCTGTAGTACTTGAATTGGATTAATCGGTTAATAGATCGAATATCATTGATTAATTAAAAAAATAAATCCACTTTATTGAATTAATAATCAGAGTTGCAAGCCTCAATTAGAGGAAAAAGCAGGGCTTTGTAACCTTCTTCGATCAGGCATTACAAATTTCATGGCAACGTATTCCGTATATAAAAAGCCTGGGAAAGCAGCGAAAGAGAGAAAAGAGATAACCCTCTCAAAACATTATAGACTTCTCACATACCAAAGTACTGTCTTCACATACCAAAGTACTGTCTTCACTGTTACATACTCCAACACCAGCAATGGCAGCGGCCATAACCAGAGATGAATCCGACTACGGCAGCAGCTCCTCATCGATAACCGTACCCGATTCCAGCCGCAGCTGGATGAGCACCCTAAGCTTCGGAAGCCGCCAGAGTTCGGTTTCACTTTGTTCCGTCGAAACTTCTCTCTACAGCTCCCATAAGCCGCACAAGGCGAACCATGCGGCATGGGAAGCCATGAAGAGACTCACGAGAGCCAAAGGTAAAGTTGGGCTCGATCATTTTCGGCTCCTTCGTAGACTGGGAAGCGGCGACATAGGGAATGTTTATCTTTGCCAGATAAGAAACCCTATGGTTGGGTTGCCTCAGTATTTTTACGCCATGAAAGTGGTGGATAGAGAAGCTCTTGCTATTAGGAAGAAGTTGCAGAGGGCCGATATGGAGAAAGAGATTCTGGGTATGCTCGATCATCCGTTTGTGCCAACTTTGTATGCAGAGTTCGAGGCTTCTCATTACTCTTGCTTGGTAATGGAGTATTGCCCTGGCGGGGACTTGTACGTTGCAAGCAACGCCAACCGGGAAAGCGTTTCTGCATTTCGTCTGCTAAGTAAGTTTTATCTTATTATTAAGTATTGATTACATACTATTTTTATTCAAGTAACGGTTCATTGACTTAAGGTTTAATTATAAACTATTGTGATAAACGCAGGTTTTACGCTGCTGAGATACTTTAGCACTAGAGTATCTGCACATGATGGCATTGTTTACAGGGACCTGAAACCAGAGAATGTTTTGGTTAGAGAAGACGGGCACATTATGCTTTCAGATTTCGATCTTTCCTTTAAATGCGACGTCGTTCCAAAGCTGTTACGGCAAAAATTCGGAAGACACTCAAAATCTCGACAACTACTGCTTGACTCCTTCATGCGTTACCCCCATGCAACCAGTGATGTCTTGTTTCTCATCTTCCCACAGGAAAACGAAAGGTTCTAGAGTCACAACAATCACAGAACAAGCTGATGGTTGCGGCCATGGAGTTGGTCCGGAACTGGTGGCCGAACCAATCAATGCCAAGTCCAAGTCGTTCGTCGGAACCCACGAATACTTAGCCCCAGAAGTAATCTCAGGGCAAGGCCACGGGAGTGCAGTGGACTGGTGGACGCTTGGGGTGTTTTTGTACGAAATGTTGTACGCTAGAACTCCTTTCAAAGGCGAAAACAACGACAAAACATTGATTAACATCCTTAAACAGCCTCTAACGTTCCCAAGAATCAGTGTTAAAAGTGGCAAAGAGTTTGAAGAGATGGTAAAAGTTCAAGATCTCATCAGCAAGCTACTGGTGAAGAATCCGAAGAAGAGATCCAGGAGCTTGAAGGGGTCTGCTGAAATCAAAAGGCATGAGTTCTTCAAAGGGGTAAATTGGGCTCTTATTAGATCAGTAAGGCCACCTGAAGTCCCCAGTGATATATACAAACTTAGGAGCAGTAGGAGTCACATTCCAAAGCTAAGCAAAGAAGAAAGAGATGCCCCATATCAAATCCCTCATCATTTGACTACTTCTAACTCAAAAAAATGTAAATTAAAATAGCCCCAAAAGGGATTGCTTTTCCTTCTAATTTGTATGGTGTGAATTAATTAACATTTAATTTATTTTTATGTATTCTGACGTGTAAAAGGAATGGATCCCATAAATTGTCCCAATGTGATTCCATGAGAAATCTATGGACTTCATGTGGTGACAATTATGACTCTTGTCAATGATGGTAAAAATTATTATAAAAAGAAAAGAAATTAAAACTAAGGGCTTTACTTTGTAGCTTTTCATTCACAATTATGTGACGCATTCACACGTCCTTTCACGGATCAAATGTAAAAAGAATATATAATTAAAAAAGACAAATTAACAATCATGTTTTTCTGCCCCCAAGCAAAAGTAAATAAAAACTTTCACTTCACTTTCATAATTATTAAACCGTGGTTGAATAATAAAGAAGATATAAAAGAATTAGGATCATGGATTAATTTAAACTTGTTCATATACGAATCGAACTTTAACAACATCGAGAAGTGTAATAATTTGACTCCTTTTTAATATATAATAAAAGATTTAGTTGCGATTCATGCTTCATCCCCTTAATTTTATGTCCCATTTGTAAATTTCGAGGTACAACATAGGATAACCTTCTACAAGCTTATCCGAGAATGCATATTCTGTTGTAGTTTCGAGGTGCTGGAACAACTTGATTCTTCACTGTTCTGCTGCATATTATTCATTGCAGGTGGGTTGATTAAGGATAAGTCAAAATTTAATGAAATGGGTCACAACTTTGGAGAGGAATATATATAAATGTTTTGGTTAACAGGTTAATTACAAGGTAGATTCAAGTTTGAAGAGAGAGAGGCAGAGGCAGAGGCAGAGGTCAAGACAATTTGATATGGAATATTGGGACTGGGGACCGGTGGGTCGTCAACTTGCAGAAGCACGCGAGGTTTCTCAACTTCAACTTCAACTTCAACCCCACTTGGTCGTGCGTTGGTTGCATGGATAAAGTGACAGCGTTATCTCTATTCTAGTATTCTATATTTCTCACCTTTCACAGTTTCACCCTTCTGGAAACTAGACTGACACCAAAATAGAAAAAGAAGCGATACAAGAGGAAAATGGTCAGCACCACAGAGGTGGGCAGAAGTTATGGAGATCGTCAATTAAGTAATACCAAAACAAATCTTTCTATATACAGAATATCTCATCCGTTCCTTTCTTCAAGTGATGTGCACAATTTGCTTTACGAAAAGTATTATTGCTTAAGTGCTCCTTTTTGGTTCCTGACAATATTAATCTTCCTTATTAAGAATTGTAAAATGCTCAATAAGCAGCATCTTTTTCACAAAGTCAATAAAACTCTTCTTCTTCAGACTTGAAAGAAAAGCCCTCCATTTTCAAACTTGTTCTTTTTCTTGGTGCGCGACTTCCTTTGCTGAGTTGCATGATCATAGTAATTAGTAATAAAGCAAACAAGTCATGAATATAATAAAGGCCGCGCTGGTGATTTACAATAAATTCACGAGTACTCCAAACGAAATATGAGAATGGGCTTGAACAAAATTATTAGGCTTTGAGGGGTGGGTTATTGCTTTGGGACTTCATCCATGCATCCACTCTGCATGGATGTTATATGGACAAGGAAAAGTTTACCATACTATCCCTGTTCTACTAATATAGATACTGCCTTATATTATTTATGAAAGGTCTAATTTTGTTATATTATACTGCTTGTTGAGTTAATTCATAAGGTACATTCATTTGTTCCACCTACATGTGATGAACTAATTAAAGAAGTATGTAGATCTATATCCTCTCAGTGTGCTTGGAAAACAACAAAATGAGATGCTATTTTCTTCCTTTGCAGGCAGAGGTCACCCACTCAAGCCTAAAACCGCGAACAAAACCATGCAGCGTTTTATGTCTCGCTTACCATGCTTTTAACATTTTGCGGAGTATTAAATATTCATGTGTCTGTCAGTGAGAGCGGCAATCCCGTTAATTTTCTGAGACACGTGGTACAGTTATTAGGGATCAATTAAGAGACAACAGTCTTTCTCTTAAAAGAATATAATATGTTTTAGATTTTTTTATATTTTTATAAATAATCTAATTTTATCTCTTAAACTTTTATAAGTTTATTTTCTTTTAAAATTTTAAAAGTTCATCCATTAACCCAAAATGTCAGTCTCTCTTTGAATATTTCAAGAGACAACTACAGTTGAACACATGATTATAGGTGTGCGTTTTCGGATATCGTTTATTATCCGATTCGAAAATTTAAATCACTAAAATTATGGTTCATAGCCAATCTGAAAAAAATAGGATATTCATTCTTTTAGGTATTTAAATTTTCGGATAATATATTCGGATATTTGAATATAAACTTTAATTTAATGAAAATTAAAATTTTATAACTCTATACAATATATTTTATATATCTACTATATATTTATTAAAACATACTTGAATAATTTTAAAACTATAATTAATATCTTATTTAAAGGTTTGAAAAATAAATAATTTAAAAGGTTAAATAATTTAAAAGTTTTGAAAAAATCGGGTTGATTGGGACAGAGGCGCTGAGGGCTGGAATTGTTAGACTTGAAGACTTATTTAAAGGCACGATTTTCTTCTTCATATTTTCGGACAAGTTGAAATTAAAATTTCACTGATCCGTATTTGATTTAATTATCGATTTTTTTCGGATATTTCATTAAAAATTTAAAAAGTTGATCGAATATCTAAATTTTAAGATAAGATCAATGGATTGGATTGAAATATGTTACACACTCCTACACATGACACCTAAGAATAATATTATTATATGGTATAAATATAATATAATCCTTTAAAAAATTACGGCACATAAATATTTTAATTAAAAAACGAATTATTAATATAAAAATATTACGACTGTAATAGTAATACTGAAAATCACCTGCAAGGTTTGGTTAGGTTACCCATGGTTTTGTGATTTGTGAAAGCTTTGGCTTAACTAAACCAGTGGCTTGGCGATCACCATTAGGAGCAAAAAGAGAGAGTTTTTATAGGTTTGTGCGTATAACGTGCGTAAGAACCGAAGTTTTTACAGATAAAAGTGGGAGAACCAACCACCGGTTGATAATGTGCGCGAATCACTAATTTCCAATGCCCACCGTTTCTAGTAATTCCATATCAACTTACCTAACTCCTAATGACCAAGGTGCCTTTTTCATAATATATATATATATATATATATATAATTAATTGATTTGGGATAAGTAAAAGACAATATCTATTTAAATATAACTCCTAACCTCTCGACATTGAATGTTCGCACCCCTAACATCCATGATGTTCGAACATGAGTCTTCAAAAATAACAACAATCCCTTTTCATATCTTAGTTAAAGTTAAATAAATTTTAACTAAGAGTAAGGAAAGTCTGACGCATGTGTTATAAGTCGGTTATTATATTGTAGCATTAAATTAATATTCTTAGGTTATATTTTTTCTTATAAAAAGATGAAAAACACGAATCATTTTCATCACGTCATTACCGATTTCAACTAGTTAAAAATATTTATATTAATATTTTTCTCATGTCATTTACACACAATAATTTTATTTTTAAATCAGTTTCTTCCATTATAGATATAAAAAAAAACTTAAATTTAAGAACCGTTTTTGAAACCTTCTTAATTCTCTTTTCTTTTCCAAAAATACGTATCGAAATTTTAAACATTTCCCTAAAACCCTTGATCCATTCTTACTGTCTGTAACTCAATAAAAAAAAACATAAAGAAATCAAGTTATCATTATCTTGTGTTGTAGAAAGAAGGGAGTTTAGGTTTTAAAGTGAGATGAGATTGTTAGAAATAAAGATTAAAACAAATATTTTTTTCTTTTACAGGTGTTGTATGCCATTTAACCTTCCAAATTTAATTTTGTTTGAACGTCTTAACTTGTACCTGTAACAATTCTACAACCAACGACTCGAGGTTTAGAGAAACAAAAACACATTTTTCTTAATATATCAAGGAATGATAATTGGCCAAAGCATAATTTAACTTGAGATTTCGAAAAGTTGAAGAGCTATGGAAACTTAATAATTTTGAGAGTAAAGAAGAGACTTTTGAGCAAGATAAAGAATTTGAAAGAACGTGGATAATTTTCTTTATATCTTATTGAAGACCCTAAAAATACTTTTTAAATTTAAATTTGATTTTAATATGTAATAGTAAAGAAATTTGATTTGAAAAAAGTAAAATTATTGTGTATAAATGATATGAAAAAAATCAATGTAGATATTTTTAATTTTGGGACCATTGGTAGCATGGTGAGAATGATCTATAAAACAATTTCTCTAAACAAATTAAGTTGTAATCAAGAATTGATAATTAATACGCGTAATTTTTGTACATAAATCGTTAAATGTTCCCTCTATGATTAATTTATATATTAAGATTTTTTATCCTTTAAGATTTAAAAATATTATGACTTTGATTAATTTAAATTAAATATTATATATATTTGTTATAGCTCGATTCATTTTATTTGTTTTATTTATATATTAAAGTTTTTTTTTAATAATTTAAGATGATTACAAGATAATATTTGCTTAAATTTTTTCAATCATTAATTAGTGGTATATATCTTATTAAAGTAATTGTTTATATTAAAATATATAATATAGTTTTTTTATTAAAGTTGTTTGATAATTGATTTAGGCACTTTTATATGATATAGTAATAACAATTAATCGACATAAAGATTGAATAACCGGACCTAAATAAATTAAAATTTGGCAACAGTGCAGGAGCAACAGAGGCGAACCGACATTAGGAGAAATCCAAGTGTCTGTGTTGCTGGAATTCAGACGAAACCATCAAACTCTCTTCAACAGAGCTGAGGCACAGTCCCATATCCATCCCATTTTATCCAAAGTCTGCCTTATAAATACCCATCCTGGTCTCACAATCTCTTCAACAAAGCTTCACACAATCATACACCTTTCTGAATTTCCTCTCAAATTTGTTCTCCTTTCACAATGGCTAAAAATGTTGCTCAATCTGCTACCTTGGCCTCCCTTGACCAAAAGCTGGCCATGGCCAAACGCTACTCTCATGGTAATTTTCCCTTTCCTTTCAACTTTCTTCAATTTGTTTCCCCTTTTCAGTTGGCTATTATACTATTTGATAACTGCATCATGAGATAACATGCCTTAGCTCCTTTAAAAGTAACCTCAATGATGATCCGTTTCTTGTTTTGCACCATCAGAGGGCGTGGTTGCTGGAGCAAAGGCAGCCATCGTTGCAACCATTGCTACTGCAATTCCAACTGTAAGTATACCAAGGACCGGACAATCTCATAGTTTATACTTACTTGGGGATGACTAAATGTAACATTTGGATCCCTTGCGCTTGACATGCAAATGCAGCTTGCTATTGCAAGGACGCTGCCTTGGGCAAGAGCCAATCTCAATCCCACCGCACAAGCTCTTATAATCTCCACAGGTTTTCATCATCATCATCCTTTTCACAGTATCTCGATCGACATCTTTTTATAGTAACGTTTTCCTTTTGTTAATAAGAGCATCGATTGTTATTGCAGCGGCAGGAGCTGCTTATTTTATAGTTGCGGACAAGACTGTTTTGGCTACGGCACGGAAGAATTCCTTCAACCATGCACCTAACATGGAGGCACGAATTTGAGTTTGGTTTAAATTTTAAATACATCTAATGTAAGCCGTAATTATTAGTTTATTACCATTCAGTTGGCTAAAAAAGAAGTAGGATTGGAAAGAAGGGGTGAGGTGATCAGTTGAATTTGTATTCTAACAAGTTATTTGTTCCAGTTGCTTTGTAATTAATCGTATCTGTAATACGAATAAAGATGCTTTTCCTTTACAAGAATCAAAGTGCACTAAGAAAATTCACTTCTATCTATCGCGTAAATATGGAGAAAATGTAATTATGAGTGTCAGCGAGACCTTTGGATTTTGTATTCAATGACTGTAAAGGAGTAGGTATTAGACTTCCACAGCACAAGGTTTTAAGCTTAAGCTTAAATTGGTCTAAATGATCAGCTTTATGTGGTTTCTAGTATATTTTTAGATTCCAAATCCAGTTCTCATCTTGGATTTCGGGTATTTTATCCACGATTAAACTTAACTAGTGATGTTTTAAAAGATCCGATCATAGCTATATTTATGAAAAAATAATAATGAGATAGAGAAGACAGATCATAGAAATCCCAGAGAGTTGGCATCCATGCACCATTTATTGCTGCATTTGGTCTGGTTGATATTCTAATTGGATTAAACAATGGTGTATGTAAAACGACCTTGAGTTCAAACGAGGTTGATGGGAGATATTTCGACGGTAGTAGTAACGATTTAATCAAAATTAGAGATTCCCCAACTTTATTTCAGATCTTAACGGGAGCTATGAAAAATGAAGAACTTTTAAAGTAAAAAAAAATTATGAGAAATTTTAAAAAGTTGTAAATTTTTACATATATAGACTTCTCTCAAGCCGCCTTCCAAAATAATACTTGGATTCCGATTAAACTATTTGCTAATGTCTTGGACTTGGATTCAAACTGCTCTAATGTATAAATCTCGCCACTTTGCCACACTTGCTTCTGAACACCACATTGTGGACTTTTAGCAGCTATCAGCTGTTGATGCTCCATCTGTTAGGGTGGTGGTTTCCGATTATCAACTGTTACACCATTAGCTCTACAACATTTCATGGTAATTGTATTATGATATTAATAGCTTGAAGAAGAAGAGAAAAGAAGAACACTGATCAAAAGTTTTGGAGAGTTAAAGTTATGGTAATGATGCAAAATCATCGATTTAACATTTTTGTCACTCATGTTAACGCCGAGAGACTGATTTGTTATGAATTGATAATATCAATGACAAAATTGTTAATTTTAAAATTTTGATGGAGAAAATAAAAATATATTCAAATATTAGTGACCAATTTGTATAGTTTACCCTTCAATTTATTATAATGATAAAGTTTCATTTTATTAATTTTTTTTGAGAAAGTATAGGGAAGTGTGCAAGAGCCGAACTGAGAATAGCAGAAATCCAAGTGGCTGAAGCTGGAATTCAAGAGAAACCATCAAACTCTCCCACACAACCACAACAGCTGAGGCACCCATTTGCATCTCAAGTCTCAACAAATCCATATCCCATTTTATCCATCGGTACAAGGAATCAGACTAAGTAATCCATAGCATTTAGTTGGCTATATGACGAACGTGGTACAAGGAAGAGTGATTGTATTCTAACAAGTTATTTGTTCCCGTTTCTAAGTAATCCATCGGTATCTGTAATATAAATAAAGATGGGTTTCCTTTGCAAGAATCAGACTAATTTAATTAGATTACACAGCACAAGACACAATTATGAAACTCGACATCCATCCACCCGCACTTAGTGTGCTTCATAGTCTTCTAATGGGCTTATGCTCCAATTATGATGGTAACGGTAAACGGTTTAACACCTCAATCAAAACCCTGTTGGAGATTCCCAACTTCATTTCAGATATTAACAATCACAAGCTAATCTGGTACAATAATTGGGGATAATGCTGGGATGAGAGTCACTTTAGTAATTATCAAGACACCAAAAGGAAGAGGGCGAAAACTTTTTGCAGGGATAAAAATCAATCTTTGGTGGCTTGAAACGGATACAAGTTAAAGTAATACGCTTCGTGGAACACAGAGCATATGGTTAAGTAAGGGGATTGAAACTCAAAATTCACGTGGGGGAAGAGAAAATACAAAATTGAAAAGCAACGGTCATTCTTCCCGGGTAATGGATGTGGATTCCCTGGAGTATTATTGAAGGGAAATGGACCACCTTTGACAAGCCCAGAATAAAGCTGGGCTCCATGCCTGCTGTTCTAAGGTATTTTTCTACCACCGGATATCTGCCTCTAAATTCTTCCTTATCATTGCCAAACAAGCAAGCACTTGTGCTTATTTGGAGTTCAATATGTTTGCCATGTAAGCTATAGAAACAGCACATACCATAATCAAGAGAGACCTTTAAGTCTTTAATCCAGTATATTCTATTACTGATTTTTATAACTATTAAATACATATTTCATACGTGAATTAAACAACATAACATTTTTAATAATGTATTTATTATGAAAACCAAACTTCCCTCTGCTTTTAACGCCTTTGTTTGGAGTTTTAGTCGAAAACAGCTCATCACATCATGTGTTAAAAAAGGTGGAATTTTTCAGGTGGCAGTACAATGACATGCAGTGCTTACTTTTATATTTATCCGATGAATACTTGTAGCCTACCAGCGTCGGTCCGCCGCGTACAATATTCATCCATAAGGACCATAACATTCCCCATTTTCTACCTTCGCTTTTGTTTCCCACAACGTGAGATATATAAGCTTTTATTTATTCAGCATATCAATTTACCAACTGTTCATTTAATTACTATGCTATTTCACATCTAATTTTAACCATAAATTTATTGAATTTTGAATTTGTCAAATATATTTTAAAACATAAAATTAGAATCTTTATTTTTTAATGTTATAATATCAATCAAATTAATGTTTAATTGACTCCTTTTCTTAATATAGAATATGATTTATATTAAACCTATATTGAATAGTCTAACCTTTTGTCTATCATGGGATTCTGTTTTGTATGTGCAGATGTGAAGACCTAAAGTGCAGAAAGAAGGCCAATAACAACTCAGGTTTGGAATATACATTGAAGGAGTAATTGAGAAGACCGCTGAAAGCAAACGGCTCCAGTTGATATGAATCTTCAGATGGCTTTTGAATTATTGCAATTAAAAGGCGAAAAAAGGAATTTTGCAATGGATGTGCATTATAAGGAATAAATTCCAATTGCAATATATATTATCTATGTATATGTAATTTCCCATATGTTTCTTATCCCTTTCTTTTATTTTTTTTTACTGTCCCAACTGCTACCGTCACTGCATAAGCCTCCTCATGGAAGGTATATCTGACTAGTTGGATGAGCCTCCCCATTTTGGCACCGCAAGTGTCCATCCACGCCAGCTTTTGGACATGGAAGGAGCTTGACGTGTCTATACACGTGTACATCCCACATCAGCAATTTCTTTGCTGCACATATGTATTTAGCGTAGGAAAAAGAAAGATGGTAAACAGCAGCCACCATATCCAAATAACAGCTTCCCCTCATAATACCTAGCTGATGGGTAATAGGGATGGGAAGAGAATATATTTTCACGTTCATTTCCAGCAATAATGATAGGGAATCACATAAAGAGGAGGAGGCCTGCATGCACGTGTTTAGAATTTCAATTTTGAAAAAAGTATGCATGAATTAATGCATGACATGCTGACCCATCTTCCCAAGTTCAGTGAAAATATTAGAACTGTGAAGAAGTTAGCTAGGTTTTATCTAAACACTCTCTAAATGAAAGAAAAAGCAAAAATGACTGCTTTGAGAATCCCATGAAGAAAGAAATGACAGACCAGCATCTATGACACCTCAAACCAACCCCCCCCCCCCCCCAGCCCAACAAATATATATATCCCTTCCACCCCAAACACCTAAATCACCAATCGCATTAACAACTTACTTATTCATCTACTAATTTCTCCCACTCCGGGCACTTTATTTCCAAGGAGGTAAGCTTCTTCAATCCAAGCTTGGTTTGAGCTTGACTAGCATAATGATCATATAAAAACTAGACTAAAATATGGGGTTTGATTTTACTTATTCTGATTTTGTGGTTTGTAATATAGTTTACCAGGGATCAAAATGAGCTGGACTGGAGGAGATTGGATGTGTGCAGCTTGCCAACACCAGAATTTCAAAAAGAGAGAAGCATGCCAACGCTGCGCTTATCCCAAGTATGGAGGCCCTGATGTATCGACCTACCTGTACAACAGGAGCGATGTTTTGGCCGGGGACTGGTATTGCGCTGCCATGAACTGTGGAGCTCACAACTATGCTAGCAGAATAAACTGCTATCGATGTGGTACCATGAAAAATGACTATGGTGGTTATGGTATGGTGGGGTCTGAAAGCAGTGCCCCTCCTGGGTGGAAAACTGGTGACTGGATGTGCACCAGGTGAGTTTTCATTGATATTTTGATTTGAGTAAATGGTGTCTTGGTTTTTATTCTGATCAAGAGCTTAAAATTCCACAAATAAGCTGCATTGTCTCTGGAATGATAATATGAAGCTTCAATTTATAAATGTTGTATTACAATTATCAAGTGAACATGACTGCAATTTTGTTTTGACAGATATGGGTGTGGAGTTCACAATTATGCTAGCAGGATCGAATGCTTCAAATGCAAGACACCAAGGGATTTTGGTAAGAAAATTTGGCAGCCATTTCAGCATTGATCTTATCATAGCATAATCCGTTCAAAAGCTATTCACTGCAAGTTCCTGACATTTTGTTTTGCTCTCTTCTACATTTCAGGTGGTGTTTAGGAATTTACGAAGAATATTGTCAGCAATGACACTAGTTTCCCTTCACCTCTGATCCTTCTATCATCAGTTTTTTTTTTTTTTTTGGATGGAGTCAAATAATATTTAGGTTAACCAAAGGTGAAGGCCTTGTTTTCCAAGAACAGCCATATGTAAACTGCACTGATCAGCAGAAGAGGTTTATGGGTTTATGAACATGAAGCTCTGAGATCTCTTCCTGCAATTTTTATTTTGCAAAATTTTAATGGAAATACTATCCTTCTTTCGCTCTGGGTTTGTATGAATGTGGGGAAACATCCATTATTGAATGCTACATTTGGAGGAGGTCCAAGGGAGATAAATTCAAGTCATAATCAAAGGAACACCAGCCTTTGCATTCAACCAATGCAGTAAAACTAATTCGAAGTTAAGATAGCTAAACTTTAGAAATAAAGATTCAAGGAATCTCAGTGAGCAGTTCATCTCTAAAGGCAGGCTTTCTCTCAGCGCAATAATATATGATACTTTTAAGCATTAGAACATTTTGGAACTATATATGCATGACATGTGTAATAATGAAGATAAGAACCAGATGCTCTTACTTTAAAAGCATCGATGCAATGCCCATTGCGAAGTAAAAAGCAAGTCAAATCCCATTTTTCCATTCATTTTCTTTTTCCATTGCTCAGCTCTCACGTAATTAACATAAAAATTTTCAAACTCTGCAGCTTAACCAGTGTAGTTGATCAGCATGAGTTGAAGGTAATCCGCTTCATTTCCAATATGTGACAATCCGTGAGATCTAATAGATTACCACCAACAAAATACCTTACGAACAATATGAAATGTGATATTTAGTCTATAAATCAACAACGTACAATGTCCTATATATTATATATGTATGTGTATTTTGTTGCCTCCTGTTAAAGATCTTCCGATTGTTTGATGGGTTAAAACCCCTAATAACTAGATATTATATTTTCAGGACGACACTGTCGTAGACTGTCTGAGATTTTGTCAGCTTCGTGATACCCATGAAACATCACAATTCACTTTTTAAGTCAAAACCAAACAGAATATTCAGAGAACCATGCATGATGGCAATACTTATAAAGTGAAGAAGCGTTTCTTTTGAACCAAATACATACTTTTCCTTCTTATTTAATTGTTTTCAATGGCCTTTCATACATTATTAGAACACTTGGGATTTGGAATTTTGATGGGTTATGGATTTATATTGAATTGTTTTAATATATTCATCTGGTATTACTCCTTTATTTGGCACCACAATCAGATAGACAAATATACCCTACAAGACAGCAATAGTTTTGACACCATGTTGGCAACGTGATGCCAAGCATTGTTCAAGTTTTCTTATGTATCTGTTTTGCAGATTTAGCCCATTTTATAGTTGTCCTGGCTAAAGCATCCATCGGATCCATACATTTCTTAAGGAGAGGGTCTTCTCGAGGTAAAAGATTCTGCAGGTCCTCTGAAGCAAGGATGACAACATTCACAGCCCTGATCAGAAGGACCTGGATTGCGATTCTCAGCAGGTTTCGAGCCCCTTCCACGTCCCGTTGGTTCAATGACTCAATCACTGGCATTAGAATGTGTTCCACAGTCGCCTGTCTGGCAAAACAACCTCAAACCCCTTCAAATTCAAGCATTAGAAAACTAGTAAATCAGCCCTGGCATCATCCCTTGGAAAAAACTTTGCTAACAATGGAGTTTCCTCTAATAGCAAGACTAAGCACTTTCTCTAAGACATTGATTGCAGATTTCAAGACCCAAAGTTTCAAGGACTCAAATATAGCTTCCTATAACCATACAATGTATAAAGAATTGAACATAAGGGAAAGAGTTGGGTATTGGGATACCTGATTCTGTAATTTTTCTTCGTATGCGACAACACCTGTTTCACAAGCGGCAAGCACCCCAACCCGAACATTACTTCCAGCATCAAGTGGCTTCAATTTTGCTTCCTTGAGCTCCCTGGCAACACATTCCCCAATATGGAAAAACGGCAGTGTGCAGCACTCAGATATTTCATCATACCATGCATTTGAGATGTGGCATGGCATCACAATGCAGCGGGCTCCAGATTTCTCAAGAAACACTCTTTTCTGCTTCAGACTGTGGACAATAACATGTTCATGGTTCACTTCATTTTCAGCAATTTCACTTAAAGGCGAATGAACCGGTTGATCGCTTCCATCGAGGGCAGGATCGCTGCAGACGACAAAAGGAACACATTCTTCCCCATTTCTTGAGCTCCACCAAACAAGTTTCTCAAGGAAAATAAGAGTGGACAAAACAGAAACCCCTCCAATTATACCTACAGTATTCTCTTGGCTAAGCAGGGAACTCTGGGGCTGACTTTTTAGTTGCGCTGAAGGTGAACTCGATATCTTTTTGGATTCATAATGATCTCCATTCTCATCGGTTTGCACAAGAGTTGAAGACATTTGCACCGCGAAAGATGGATTTGGCCTTGTTCTACAATGAGTTCTGATTTTACTTAAATAACCCACAACTGATGGGCAGATTACTTTATGGAAAGACATGGTCAAGCCTCCATCAAACATCCCTAATGACTAAAACCTCTCTTTTAGAAGATGAAACACCTCAAATCTTCTTCAAAACCTCAAAAAACATATTAGAATACTTCATGCCTTTCAAAAGGGAAATTTGTTCACGTTTTAACAGCAAAGAGGAGGAGGCCGAAATCAAACAATCAGT
The DNA here is from genome assembly GCF_006381635.1 of Hibiscus syriacus. Lineage (NCBI taxonomy): Eukaryota > Viridiplantae > Streptophyta > Magnoliopsida > Malvales > Malvaceae > Hibiscus > Hibiscus syriacus. The sequence continues at coordinate 2,673,427 of NW_024063030.1, read as the reverse complement.
ACTGATTATGTTTGTAAAAAGGTAAAAGGCAGAGAGCACATGGAGACCAGTGATCTTGTGCTCTGCAAGGGTTTTTTATATCAGTGTATGACAATGAATGAATTATCATATAAATATTGAAAGGAATCTCCATACTTGTCACCGTCTTACCTATTGCAATTGCATCAATTTCCACCGTTGAATGCATAAGAGATAGAACTAATAATTCAAGGTATGATTTAACAAATCCAAGTAAAGACAGACATCCATCACCTTTGGTCCAAATTATTTTTTACCCTTTTCCTGAAAAAATGTGACAGTGATGGCAGCAAATTGTCAGTCTCTGATGTCAGAGGGAAAGACCTCAACTATGGGTGCTTTGGAGAAATTACTGCTGTAATTGTTGCTTGTGATGATGCCACAGTTCTGACTAGACTGGATTTTTTCTTTTTCACCATTTGAAGGGGTTTATGGTGATTGGATTTGATGTATGATAATAATATAAACATTAAATTTCTAGAATGAACATAGATGACAAGACAGCTTGGTTAATTTTGATCGATGAACAATCAAAAAATGACGCATAGCAAAGTGTTTTGTCTTTCTTGGACAACCTGTGAGAGATATGATCATTGTTTCAATATATCTCCACTATTCCATACGTTATAGGGTCCATTTTTTATTAGCCGAGTTGAATCGAATTAAATGGACTACAATTATTCAAATTTTAATTTAGATATAAATATTTGTAATATTATCTCTCAAACCGAACTTGACATGCACATATAATTTTTACATTCTTTTCACATGTAAAATACTTATAATATAATATATTTATAACGTTATTTAAAAAAAGATTTTGAGGATAAACTATTGACGATAGAATTAAAAAGAGTGAGAGAATTGATAAGAAGGAAAAATCTGCAAAAAAAAAAAAATTGTGGTTGGAGGACTAAATTGAATAAAATATAAAGTTGAAGGATAAAAATTTAAAAATAAAAAACTTATTGTCAACAAGAGGATTTGGTTTTACGCACTTATTCTATAGCAGTTGAGAAGCATGAGATCTAAAATTAGTCAATAATAGACTTAAAATGAAAGAAAGATTGAAGAAATACTGACATCAAGGATTAAATCGTAAAAGAAAGTCAACACAATATTATATTTTTTTCTAGTTTTCCAGTTATTCAAACTTTACAAATTCAAATTTGACACGAGCTCTAAACTTAAACTAAAAATTTTACTTGACTGAAACAATTCAATTTTAATAACTCAAAATTAAAAAAAAAATAATTAAACCGAATTTGTTTACCCCTCGGAACTAGGATTCCAGCCTCTGAACATTGCTTCTAATTTGACTATGATATTTTCTTCAATGGGAGTATCCCATATAAGGTCAGTGAACTGAGTGCCCTGTTTGTAATCATTTCCCAGTGTCAATTTGGGTTGGTTCTAAGTGCTTCGAATTGATATAATAATTTTCTTCCCGGGGAAAAAACGATGGTTAATTGATCATTGCGTTTTCATTTTGGCCTCTTCACATCAGAGTCTTACGTCTCATAATCCATCTGCTGAATATCGTAACATTCATATATAATACAATATATTTTATGTGGCAGGTAATTTCAAATCTGCAATTGACTTCTGATATAGAATCTGCACAAGTTTCTACCTAATTATTACAAGCAATCTCACCAAAGAAAGTGATGTATCATGTACCTACAAAACAAAGAATCATGCGCAGCCACTATTTTCACCGGGGTATATTTATTTACGGAAGGGAGTATTTTGGTAATACAAATCAAGTTTTGAGATACATGATATATATTGTATGTTTATAATAGAATAATTATAATAGATTATTATTCTTTTCAGTTATAAGATAAATAAAATCAAATCACATTAAATTTTATCTTTTATGCATATCTTATTTTATATTGATCTTGATTTTTTTCCACCCTTAAATTCCTAACAGCAATGATCGAGGATTAAAGAAGCTAACTTCAACACCCTTACCAATAAAAATATAAAGTCCAGCAGCTACCAAAACCCCATTTAGGGCCATCCCTAAGAAACCCAACACCAAATCTACGCACCAAACTAGGCTTTTGGTTTTGGTTTTTTTAACCTTAAGTCACATGAAGCATGGATAAGCCAAGGTCACCCGCAATGCCTCTCCCTCCAACGTAATTTTTTTTTGTTTCTTATGGCTTTGACTTTGCATCAAGGAAGAAAGAAAATGATAGCAAGAGCCAGGAGGGTGTTTTTGTCTTTGAAAAATCGGAATTCTGGTCAAAGGTGGAAAGAAAAATAGGAATTCTGCATTTATTTTCAACTTATAAAGAAACCCTATGTACATATATTATCATCAAATTTAATCCTGACGTTTAAATAAAAACAATAGGGAAAAAATAACAGAAATGTTCAAGTCAAGAACTTTCCAGAAAGAAAAGAAGGTTTGCTTAAGCCTGAGGGCACGCAGTTCTTTTGTTTGAAAATGAAATGAAATTTTCTTTTGTTCTGATACTTAAAATGGAAATGACCCTAACCTGGAAATGTAAATGTTTGTCCTGGTTGGGGTTTCTCTTTGAGGAAGCTACAGCTTCAAAATCAACTCTAAGCAGCTGTAACCTCGAACCTGTAAGAACTCAATAAGATAAAATACTCTATACCAGTAAGCCGGCGAGAAAATATCAAACATCGAGTAGAGAGCCAAATACTGAAATTACTTGCATGATCATGCAACAACTAATTTAAATACAGGGATGATGAAGGTCTAGAATCCATGGTTGAATTGCATGGAATGTTTATGAAACTTTAGCAGGAGTGGTTTCCGCCTCCATCACGCAAGCTAACCAAGCCCATCAATGTTGAGTATAGTACATCCAAGTTTAAATGACCCAAAAACTTTCTATACTCGGAGGTACCATCGCACATTTTCGTTTGAAGCTTCCCATCCTCTGCAAATCCATCTTCCATTACTAACCACCAAGAGATGCCGCCTTCAGTGTCTTCTGGGTCCACATGAGCCACCAGGCTAACAGTCTCCCTCTGTTCTAGCTCAAAAGTCAAGCTCAGAAAATCTTGGTTTGTTTTCACTCCCACCATAAGAGCTTCCTCGCGAAGCCAACCAATAACTTGGCTTGCAACCTGTAGCCAGATTCAATGACATGTCATTAAGGACTATATCAACAAATATCTAGACATGAACATGCACGCGTCTTCTAATCACTTCCAGAGGAATGCCAGTAAACAAGATAATAGCTTACAGTCTACATTAAACTCACCAAAAAGAAAATGTTAAAATAGACAAGTTCACAATTAATTATTCGTGATTATGCAAGAAAAATCTATTTCATTATCAGTTACTACATACTGGTTATGGAAGGAGAGAAAACTAGGGGCAAACATCTTTTACTTTTACACGTCAATTTCTTCTCATGCTTCTATATCGTCACCCTCCACTTCCCTCTTAAGCAAAGGAACCTCCTCCACATTATTGTCTAACCACGTCCAAAACACTCACAGGATAATCACATGATTAGTACCTACACAACCAAGTAGAGCAAGAAATTTGTACTACCCTCATTAACTTTCTACGCATAGCAAAGTCTACCCTCATTAACTTTCTACACATAGCTAAGTCTGCCCTCATTTTGGTTATGATCACACAAAATCTTTTTTTTTACATAAACAATAATTTAAATTATCTAAACCACCAAGACTTAGTAGACTGTTTTTTCCGTGTAATTAAGCTAATTAAGCATTACTAATGATTTGTTTCAGCTTCTCAGCATAGGGAGGGGAAGCCTTATACTGTCAACAGCAGAGAGAGTACATTCAGACATCTGCTAAACGATAGTACCATAATCTACTTCAAATAACTGAGTAACAAACATTTTAATCTTCTCATTCCAATGTTAGGTCATTGATTAGCCTCATTACATTAATTGTATGTAGATATCAAATTACATGCAGATCGTGTCAGCAATAACAGTCAATCTAAACCTTAAAAACAGTGGTTGCAGAATTATTCTAGACCTTTCCATGGCCATTGGACAGGTCTAAATAATATTAATGACGTCATTCCACCAAATTTACAAAAGCAACATACCTGCTGCAGTATTATAACAGGAAGATCAGTCAGGTTGCAGTCATATTTATATAAAGAACGTATGTCCTCAGAGCTTTTGAATAGGCTAACAACATTAGGAGCACCTTCACCTTCAACATTGATACGGTCATCATTCAGCATCACCTTGGTACCAAACTGTGATTTTACATAATCCTTGAAGTTCTGAAAGTCTAATTTCCAGGATTGGAAGTCTGCATGAAGAATGGACTGAGGAACTTTCATAAAGATTGCCCAAGATGATCTCCGAGAATGCCAAGTTGGATGTGTCATTAAATGGAGATATGGGACCCTGCAAACCTATTTATATCATATGAAAATATATTAAGAAATAGGAAAAATAAAATCCAAAGAAAACTTGTAGTAATCCACATAAAATGGTTAACGAGGAAAATACCACATTTTCCAGCTCCATAAGAACTCTGTTAGAAAAGATTCTATGACCCAAAGACAGACAGAAGTGGCCCAGAAGACCGGATCCATCCTTTCCTGACTGACCAGATACTCTAGTACCAGATAAATTTGGTCCATCCTTTACTTTTAGAAATGCATGTTCATGAACAATTTGCTGCAGATAAATTTCACAACTGATTCGATTAGGGAAATCCCATTTCTTTTTCCCTTTAGGAATATCATGTTTTCCCTCTCCCAAGTTCGCATCATCATATGAGTCCAAGGATACAATTGCAGAATCTACATTCTGCGTATTGGCAACGTCAACAGCCTGACCATCACCTTCCCTAGATGGCACAAGTGATATGAATAAAGAGGTTCCTTGACCCACGCTTAATTGTAGATAATTTTCTCGTATTCCAGAGACATTGAATCCAACATATTGGTTGAATGCTTCACAATTCAACATATGAAATACCTGAATCAATGCAAAAAAATACTAGTAAGAAAGCATATTAGAGTCACAAAAAGGCTATGAGAAAGCAAAGTCTACCTGATCGTTGAAGATTGATTGATGAACTTCGCGAAGGAGCAAATGTGTTTCTTTGACATACTCCTCATCAGTCATTGATTCTTTCCCAGTGCTTCTTTCGTGCTTCTCAACTGAGCCATGTGTACTGATCTTATTCAATTCTTTTGGGTCATCAGCAGAATGTACCCCAAGAAAACCAAAATGAAGAGAGTGGCATGAATTTGGAGGTATGTTGATAGCCAACATTCCATCTGAATCATGTTCAATGTGAATACTAGAAAAAGAAGACGGTGGAGATATTGCTGTTGAACAGTATAATGAATTGTCAAAAAGATCAATAGTGAAGCCTTCATTGCTAGAACCTGGAGCTGCCACTCGTTGTCGTTTAACTTTCCAATTTTGCTGCAATCTATTCAATTGTTAGGAAATAAGAGAAGTAGAGCATGTAAAAGAACAAAGCCTCCACACAAAAAATTGCATGTTAAGCTTATAGAATAAAGGTAAAGAAGATGAAACATGATAGCAACCAATTTTCAGAATAAATATTCTTTTAAGTCAATTCAGAGGGATACCTGATAAGAGCACCGTAAAATCTTGCTTCCCTAGCAATCTGTTGTTCCAAAGCTGTGGCAGACTGTTTGAAGTATTTTCCCAGATGCTGCGATAGAAATAAAACTCAAAAAGGAAATTTGCAAAATTTCTCTGGTACCAAGACAAATAGACATTTTCAGTGGCAATGGTAGTTACAAATAAACTCAAACTTAAGCTGAAGAAGAGTTGAGAGTATCACTTATGTTCTCCCAAAAAAAGAATACCCGGTAACATTGTAGCTTGGTCGCAGTAGATACAGCAAGATCAGACAGGAGTTCATTAGGTAATGGTTTTGGCCTGGTCATGCCAGCCACCGTTACGGCATCATTAGCTTCAACCTTTCCGAAAAGAAAGAATAAAGATCATATATTTAAATGACTTCTCATTTACCATTCAAAGAAGCAGCACGATCCACTTTTTGAACTTATTAGTTACTACTATGTCAAAGAAACGGAAATGCAACAAGACAAAGAAGCTAATGAAAACTCCAGAAAAGAAATATTCACTAGAACTCTGTTACATTCAGAATTCATTCATTCAAGGATAAAGACAATGGTGTGGCAATAGAATTTCAATAGTTAACACTCTCATCTTTTTACTTGAGATGAAAATGGGAAAGAAACAGAAACAATTGAAGATCAATACGAAGTGGCATTAAATCCAATAAAAAAAATTCAAATATTCATACAAAATGTACATTGTTTTACTTTTGAATCGGAAAAAAACTAACGGAAAATCTTAAACTTTATTAAGTTTTAATCAAATGTAATTAAGCAACAATAGCTAAGTGAAGCAGCAATAGCTAGGGAACTTACAGTGTTGATAAGGTCGATGATGACAGAAAGCTCTTGATGAGCCAATTGGAGATTCTCCATCATGCTCTTCCATTGCCAAGTGGCGGAGGCATCTTTGGAGATCTTCTTCTTCCTCTCCCTTTCTTCATTGTCCTCCACCGCCCACGCGAAGTCTATTTTCCGTATTAGCGAGACTCGTTTTTCGTCGTATCCCGACTCGCTATGAAATACAAGAATTTAAAACAAAGCAAAAAAAAAAAAACAGAAAAGTTTCGTCGTAACACGGAACTTGCTCGGGAAGAGACTTACGGAGGGTAATGTTCGAGGCCGTTTTCTTCGATGGCATTGAGCCGTTTAACGGGAAGCTTATCCAAGGAGACTCCAAGGTTTCCGTCCATTTTTTTTCCCGTAAAATCTGAGAGGAAATTTTAAGGACGAAGAACGTAGAAGAAAGCGCAGGTTTCAGTTTCAGAGCTCATACTTGATAGCTTCTGAGATTGAATAGGCGAAACGTCTATTTTGCCCATGGAGTTTTAGTATGAAGTATGGACTGATGAATAGGGCCAGATGGAAAAGGTTAGACTTAGGCCCGGTAGAAACAAAGGCTTGGGTTCGTACAGATGGGTGCAATATAAAAGTTAACAGAATTATCGATTAATTTGGTGTAAAATTCATTTATTATAATTTAATATTTTTAGTTAATTAATTTAAAATTTTATTAATATTTAACTGATCTAATATCTAATTATCCAATCGTTCAATTAATTTAAATTTTAATTCGATTGATTAATTTGATTAAAACTGAACAATAAACAATCTTATTAGTAATTTGGATAGCAGTCTTATTTTATTTTTGGTTCAAGGCATGATTTCAAACATTGAAGTTGGGACCATTTTGCTTATATGAACTGAATAATGAGAAGCCGGATAATACCTGACTAGTTATGACCTTCAGCAAGGAACAAAGACGCAAAGATATGCATAGGTATTTTAGCAGACTTTGAACACCTTCAGAGTTGAGACCAGTCAACACATGCTTTTCTTCTTTGTAGACTTTTCTTAGCAAAATCCGAAAAAACTTCATATACCTACCCCAGCTATATTTTGCTTACGTTGAGATTAATCGCTGAAAGCCATTGGTTCAATACTCTACGGGGGCTGGGCAATCAGCGGTGAACGCGTTACGTGCATTTGTAGATTAATGATAAACCCAAGAAACATCATCCTAATTAAGAAAATCCGAGGACCCACCATTCCTCTTATCGCCCAAGTACGTTACGTAGGCAGAAGGAACTAAAACCAATCTCACACTAATGTTTCCCTTATCTGAATTCTTAAGTAGATAGCGTAGTGCATGCAGTAACATTGAATTAATCAAAAGACTATTTGAAGATTGAAAGAGTAGATGTTACTATAATTTTGCTGAAAGCCTGAACAAACTTGGATTGCAATACGATGCTTGAAGAATCAACCAAAGGGAAGTAAAAAACCAATTTGTTTCTCTTGACAAGTAAGAAACTTGTCTCATGGGAACCAACTGTCCGAGACAGTTATGGTTTTGTATTACATGTCTTTCCATGGTCAAACAAATTGTCCCATCAAATCCTGAGCCGTCATATATAGTGGCGACCAACATCCACCGTATTAGGAGATTATTTTTAATTTTCTCTAATCATAAACGTAGAATCTACGTGTGACCGTGTAATGACAAGATTCGGATAAATATGATCTTAACCAAACTTGGAAGAAAGAGTGACCAATTTTCAGACAACAATATCATGCGGTGACGAAACATACAGTTTTTGGTCTTTATAAATAGGTGGACCGATGTTCGATCTCATCATCTTTATCAAAGCTTCTTTTAACTTTCGTTTCTTAACAACCTCTGCCAATACAACAGTTGTTTACTTTGTTTCTTATTGTTTTGCTCGAGCCGAAGAGTTCTAGGCAGAACACAGGAAATGGAGAATCCTCTACAGCTGAAGTGCTTGAATCACATTTCACTCTTGTGCAGATCAGTTGAGAAATCCGTAGATTTCTATCAGGATATTCTAGGGTTTTTTCCCATCAAGAGACCCGGTTCCTTTGATTTCTCTGGTGCATGGTAATTTAAATTTAATTCCACGTAAGATTCTTGAAGCCATTTGTTCATTCCTTTTTGGTTAAATATTGATTCATAGTGTTGTGATTGGATAGGTTGTTCAATTATGGCATTGGTATCCATCTTCTCCGATCAGAGAATCCTGAAAGCATGCCTAAGATTGGACGCATTAATCCCAAGGACAATCATATTTCTTTCCAGGCATGTTATATATTGCATGCTAATAATACATATATACTAAATATTAACAAAATTAACAAAAAATATATATGAATCGATTGCAGTGCCAGTGCGATAGCATGGCGACATTGGAGAACAAACTGAAGGAGCTGAATATAGAATACTCCAAGGGTAGTGTAGAAGAAGGTGGAATCCGCGTCGATCAACTCTTCTTTCACGATCCCGACGGTAACATGATTGAGCTATGCAACTGCGACAACCTACCTGTAATTCTGCTGCCCGTGGATGCTATCCAGTCATGTTCGCTGACCAACTGCAACGTACGACGAAAAGGGAAGCAACAGCAACAATTACAGGCGCAGAAGATTGAGCACCCTGTAGAAATCTAGTGGCTTATGTGCTGAAACTGTGCCAATGTTTCATTTTTTTGCCACATGAATTCAAGATTCATTTGAGTCTTATTATGTGCTGAAACTGTGGCAATCAGTAATAGAAAGGGTTTTCTCCCCCTAATCAACGACCATCCTGATAAATTGTTTACTGTGTCGAGCTTTGAGGGCGCCACAATATTCCTCAAAACAAGGGGCCGGAGGGGGGGCATTAACAGCTTTGGAAGCTCAAGGCCCGTTCTTAAGATAAACAACCAAAATACAAAAACTTCACTCAAAATCCATGTCATCAAAACATGTAAATATATGATTGCATAATTTTACGGTCCATGGCTTGTCTCCATTCTCCAACGACCAATGTCATGAGGGGCCATTCTTGTAGATCATGTCGTTGCCTCCAAATCATATATAAGATACTGAAGAATATTATCCTCCATATCTTTCTTTGAGCATTTGATCAAGTGGAATATCAACTAAGAAATATTTTTTTTTATAAATTACGGTTTCACTTTTGAACTTTGCAAGGCAAGAAGAAAGCAAATCCTGACGCACATGCTTCGCCCATTCTTTGAAGTCAATTCCACTGAAATCGAGAGAACGTTGCGATGTGAAGCGTGCTAGTCTGGAAGGATGAAAGTCATGAAACAAAAATAATTGCTGGCTTCTCTCTCCTTTCAAGATTTTTTTAATAGCCGACTACTGACATGTTAATTAATAGGATGGCTAAATCTTAATCTATGTGGTCCAATCATATCATATATATAAAAATAATAATCTAGGTAAATTGGGTTGAGCCAAAATTACACCTATATAGTTTTATTAGTTGGAACCATAATTTCTTAATAGATTACAAACTCATCATCTAGAAGTAGTTGATCACTGCTAATCTGTCTTTTATTACCAGAATTATGCCCATAGTTGTAATTTTATCTTTAATTTTCGTCTAATCTATAAAGTATAATCCTAACCCAAATATAATCATTTGAAAGTGACGGTTCCGTTAGGTTGATCCCCATGTGGGTGCCGGCTCTTCACAAAACAACACTTTGGAGACAAATATGCCCCCTCCCCAACTCTAAATCAAGTGACACACAAGTTAAATCTTGAATGCTAGAGAAAAAGGCCCCCAAAAACTCTTCAAGGCAATCATCACCCTTTAATTTATCGTTCATCACAGGCAACAACACATGGTTTGCTTATTTATATAAATTATTCCATCCACTTTCTAATCATATTATTATTTTCTATATGGCTATTTCTTTTGGCTAATTATTCCCAAACACCTCCCCTGCTCACATTATATGTATATATGCACCTTCATGGCTTGACTTCATGGACTAATACTACATTATTAGAACAAGACACAGTGAGTGTGAGAGAGAAAAAGAAAGATTAATGGCTTCCAAAGAGAATAAGCAGAAGAAACTAATAAGTGGTTTCTTGAGCAGTTTTTATAGGTCCAGTACACGAAGTCAGAAGCCAAAATCCGAGCCTGCTGTAGGAGCAAATAACAAGCCTGTTTCCCCGAGTTTGTTGTTGAAGAAACTTGAAAATGGCCAAACTGTAGACAAGGATGGCCAGATGGGAGTCGAAAAAGAGGGTATCGAAGGAGGTGGAGGTGGAGGAGGAGGAAAGGTGGTTGTTGAAGGAAGAAAGTCAGTGTCCCACATCGAAACGAATTTGTCATCAGTGATCTCGTTTCTTCAGGTTAAAGTTTTGGTTTCCGACATGCCAGGGTTCATGCAAGTGCATGCCTTCCGCTCTGCCAGAAGAACATACGATAGTTTGGAGAAGTTTAGCTCCAGGCACATGGCTTATAACATCAAGAAGGTATGTTTCAAAAAGGCTCAACTCTTTCTCAAGTTGTGCATTTTCAAGATCAGTTTCGCATTGTACATGTAGATTCATATAAACATGAATAAGCTTTTTTAATCTATTCACAGTATGTAATGAGAGAGGCAAAAATATTTATCTAGCAAGGTAGGTGGATTGATTATGGAAGTGTTTCTTTTTGGAATTGCCTGAGTTAGAATGATTGAGGCTTATTCATGGAAACTCACGAGTCGCAAGGAAGGAGACAATACTCTGCAGGACAGATAGAAATTATGACTTCCTTTCCGATCTGTTTCTTTCAGCAGAATCTAGGAGTTAAGGCGCACATGGAACCATTGACTAGTATTTTTGGCTATTCCTTGCATTCTTGAAAAATGAAAAGAAAAACAAAGGTTTAATATGTATATATATTAGAATCAAAGAGTTTCAACTCTGAAACCTCAAGTATGGGAATCCATAGTGAGATGAGACCTGATCCAACACACCATGTGTAAAAACAGCAAGAGGACCCTCAAATTTCAAATCAAGTAACTTATTTTTCTTCTTTTCATTTGCCCTTTGAGTCATTTGCATGTGTAGAACAATGGAATAGTATAATGTCGAGTTAAAGTCCAATCTGTCCCGTGAGTTATTTTAATCATTTTAGACATTTATCTTCTTTTTGTCCTTTATATATGTATCATGGACCATGGTTAACAGTTTGGGCTATTTTATACAGGAGTTTGATAAAGTTTATGGACCGACCTGGCATTGTATCGTGGGATCAAATTTCGGCTCATTCGTTACACACTCAACGGGTTGTTTTCTTTATTTCTCAATGGAGAAACTGTACATTTTAATATTTAAAACAAAAGTTCGTAGGGTTGCAAATTAGAAAATTGAAGGCTATTGATCAAATATAGGTCCCTGTTTTCCCCTCTAATTTAAAAAAAAAGTGTGTTTTTTCTCTCTCGGCATGATGTCTGTAAATGAAAAAGTTACTGTAACTGTGTTTATGAATTCGTACATGAATTATTGGCACCTATGTGGCTGCTAATAGATGGAGTGTGATAGCAATGCGTGTAAATGGCTGGCTTGATCGATTTGTCCTTTTTGAGTAACTTCAAGATGAAGGACGGTGAGGGTTTGGTCTCTTTATGTTAGTTTTATGTATGAATTATTGATACTTTAAGAAACGATAATATATATATATATATATATAAATGAATGGCATTTAACAAATGGTTGTCCCTTGTTCCCATATATAATGGGTAAGGAGAGGTAAGATAGTAGGTTGTCCCCCAATACTAGGTTGAGAGCAGCTTCCGTAGGAGACCTCTGAATTATGAAATGCGGACTCGATCCCACGACCTAACCTTGTGCTCTACCAACTGAGCTGGATGGTATTAATTGAAAAAATAAACTGAAGGCAAGTGACAATTGTTGAATTTTATGGAGCTGTTTGGAAGCATTTTAGGTCATAAATGATGGGATGGGTGGACACCTCGTCAAACAAGCTCGGCTAACAAACAAATTAAAAGTCAATAAATTCATTTATTGAAGGGGGTTTGGCTCAACCTGAATGCGGTGAGGTTAAACAATTTGACCTGAGTTTCTGTTGGTATACATTGAAACCTTCAAGAACAAATTTATACAAAGGAACTGACCAAAGCTCGGGGAAAATTGAAAGAAAGCATCTCTATAACAAAATCCCATGAAACATAAGCTGTTGAAATTCTACATGTTCATAAGAAAACCACACATATAATTTGAAATGGGCTGTGTATCACATTCAAAAAGATCAGGCCTTACGTTTGTTTGATCTTCTTTTCTTGACGGCATCTGGTTTGCCAAAAACCCCACAAAAACCACAACCAGATACCTTTGGAGAAGGAGGATCCACGCTAGGAGAAGCCGCCTTTGTCGTGTGGTAAGTATGTCCGCCGCTGCTTTCGTCTGACCTGCTTCGTCTCGTCATGCCATGCGACGACCTTTCTCTATTTTCTGGGGTGTTAGCTCTCATTTGGTTCAAATCCGATACGTGTCGAAGTGCGACTTTTTCAATGACATGGAATTTAATCATACGGAAAAGGGGATTTTTGGTCTACCATTTCAAACACCCAATAGCTGACGGGTACTAAATAAATATTATTAATATTTCAAAACTCTTCTTTCAGTTTCTGTTTTTGTGTAATACATCAATTATTAAATGCCTGAATTAAGATCGTAAACGTTTGAATAATTGAATTTAATTCAATATAATAATATCAAGGCTTGGTCCAAAATGGTAACATAATTTAAATTGCAGTACATATTCGTTAAACATAGACTGAAGATGATACATAAAATATCTGAAAGTTTTAATCATTGTAAATACAATAATAAAATTAAAAAGGTCATAAGTCGAACTATTTGAAAGTCAAATTTAACTCAATATTATAACCTTGATAGAGAAGATGGAGATATTACCAGGGAAGAGAATTTTCGGGTGAAGCAAAGATTGGTATGGATGGAGAAGATGAGAGATGAAACATAAAATTAGTTTGTTTGAAGCAAGGGGTCAGCAGAAGGAATGCTGTAAAATTTAAACCTGTCTTTAAGCAATACATGAATTGATACATTGTTCAACCAGTAACAAAAAAAAAATTGCGATTGTTCAAGATTTTACTGAAACCGATTAATAATTTCATTTTGTCTTCCCTTTCTTGGAAGACCCTGCTCCTTTCTTTAAAGTCTTCTTCTGAAGTTTCTTTTTTGGTTTCAACTTGTTTGGGGCTGATGAGGACTTCCCTTCTTGATTCCTTTTATTCCTACCTTTCTTCTATTTCTTCACATTATACATCGTAACAGCCTTATTTCAAAAACAACGTGAAATTCAATTAAAAGCCCTTCTCAGATCAAAAATGCATTTCCATTTTGGAATATCAACTGATGAACCTATGTTAGCCAAATCATATGGCTCAAACATACATTGTTAACATTGAGAATCTCATGGGAATGCTTAGAGATTAGCTTATTAAGAACACACTCAGTTTGTTCCTTCTCTCGCGAGCCTATCCCTGATCTTTCGACAACAGGTAAGAACTAACAAAAGTACAAAAGACCATATTAGAGCATGCCATTACAATTCATCAGAAATATTTACAGGCCAAGGATGCAAACCTTGCGATGCTTTCCTTGCTTTTTAACAGGCTTTTCTCCCAGCAACTTCCTATCAAATTTCCCACCACTAGCTGTAGAAGTAGCAGCCATCCCAGCTACATTCCCTAATTCATCTTTCGTAACTTTCTTAGGAGGAGCCTGTGTTCCTAACTCTAGAACAAACAAAAAGATTAAGTATCCTCTTGGAAGTTACAAGAATCAGATGAGAAGCAATTACATGAAACTCAACCAAAGATCAAGAGCAGTTGGGATGGAAATAATGCATACAGAAAAGAACCAAAGTCAACTTCAAACTCATTGATGTTTATATGAAATTCCTATGAGCATAGTCAGCAATCATAGTCTAACCCCTAAAGTGCTAAAATGACATAAATGTTAGGGTGTAAAGGAATAGTATAAACGAAACTTTGAAGGCAATGCAGCATAATGATGCTAGATAAAGAATACGCTAAGAGGAGCTATTTATGCCAATAGTATTTCAAATATGATTAAGTTATCAATTTCTTATTGACGAAAATAATTGTGATTCTACATATAGAAAACTACAATGGATAGGAAAAACCTTGGCAAAACACCAATTTTTGCAGCTTGTTTCAAGTTCTGGAGGCGATTCTTCTCTTGTTTCTCAACTCGTTTCTTCTTATCATCTTGTCTTTTAGCAAAAGGATCCACTCCTGGCTCTGCAAAATAGCAAAAACCATGATCAACGAAAAAGTAAAGTTTATTTCTTCTTCCAAGGAAAGCAATCCATTAATCACTCACCATCAGTCATCTTGGCCTCGATGATTGGTATATCTTTATCATTGTTGACACGATCATAACCAAAACAACGTTTCCATGTACCAGTCTGTTCATCCCATACAACTTTGTCTTTTTTACATTTCTTTATACCTAAAAGATATTTCAAAAGAGAACAACCAAAAAAATAGAGAATCTTCAGACCAATGGAAAATGAGATTTAACTCAAAATTCTAACATAGCCATGTAAACGCCAGATGACAGGTGAAATGACTTACCTTTCTTTTTAGAAAACTCTTCCCATTTTGTGGGAGGTTTAGGCTTCGGAAGCTGAAAGCACAAGCACGATAAAACATTTCAGGTTTTACGGCACCTTAAAACTAAATTTTGCAATGCATATAAATAACAAATAAAAAAAGATCCAATTTCATTTGGTAGGATACACTTGTTCTTTACTTACAGAAGTCCAAATTTACATATTTAAAAATGAATTAATTATAAGGCTAGGCTTACATGCTTCTCCCTAGGAAGTTTTGTTGTTGGGGGAGGCAGCTGCACAAGTGGTCCATCTACATCTTCAGTTGAAGGCAAGTTAAAAAGACTATCTGCAATTTCTTGAACTAACTTGGTACCCTCCTGTAAACATTCCTTCACTAGCACATCCCTAAACATTTGTCGACAGACATATAAGATCAAGTAAAGAACGCAAATGAACATAAACAACTTCTTTATAAACCAAACAAGCAATATACACAAGGCAGTCTATGCTTTGAAAATACCAACAAAACTAGGTTTGCAGGAAACCAAGTGTCCCCAATCCCAAAGTATGTCCATTCATAGCATCAAATTCAGAACCCATAGCAGAAATCGATAAAATCCAAATGAGAAACAAAAGAAGGAAACCTCTTTCAGCTAATTTGATACAAAACTATAATTATAAAAGAGAGAGAGTAAAATAAACCTGGAAGCGGGGAGCGAAGGAAAGCTATGAAAAGGGTTAAAAGCCAAAAGATTTCCCACGTCTACATGAAAAGGTTTCTGCTCTCCATCTCCATCGCCATCTCCACTTTGTTTCGCTGTATGGAGCAAAATGCTAAGCTTTGCTGTGGTCTGTATTTCCGAAACCTAACGCCGAAAGAGGCAAAACTATTAACCAACCACTCCTTTTTTATTTTATTTTTTTTATCAATTTGGCTCATCAACTTTTAATTCTTTATGACTTCAATCTTTTGATATTTTTAACAAAAAAAAATTGTGACCCAATTAGTTTCTGCAATGCGTAATAAATATTTTTTTTAGATGTGATTGAAGTTAATTATACAACATCACCATTTTTAAAAGGAAATCGTTCAAAGACTAAAGTGATAATGAATTGAAAATGAAGAGATTAAATTGACTTATAACATATTAAAAGGGTCATGTTAGAATTTCATTAAAATAGAAGGGCTAAAGTATGTATTAAGCCAAAATATCTACACTTGTAAACTGGAATCTTTTAATAGAGAAGTGAAAGACTGATACAATATAATTTAGGGTAAAGTGTACAAATGGTCCCCAATTATAGGGAATTATTTTTTTGAGTCACTTGACTATAAAAGTTACAAAATAGTCTCCCGGCTATAAGGTGCTAATTTATTGAGTCATCTGATTGCTCACATGTTCTAAATTTATCATTTTTTGTTAAAAAATTAATAGTCGTCTGAGCTAGACGTTAATATATTGACTGATATATGATAAAATCATATTTTAATAATATATATTGCCATTGTTGTTGCTTTCAATCATTGGTTTGATGACATAATGTACATTAGGGGTGTGCATTTTCATATATCAAATATTATTTGATATGAAATTTAAAATATCCAAAAATTCGGATCATTAAAATTGCAATCTATATTCGATCTAAAAATATCATATATTTGATTTTCTGGATATCTGAATTTTCAGATTTGATATTCGAATATCTTAATCCGAACATAAAACTTAATTTGACGAAAATTTTATATTTAAAATTCATAAAAATTATGCAACATATTTTATATTCTTTTATATATATATTCATACATGATAATCAATTAAAAATCTTAATTTTTTCGAGCTAGAGGCTTAGTAGGTTAGTGGGTTATTCACTTATTGGGTTAGAGATTATCTAAACTCTAAAGACCTATTTTTTATTAGATTTCAAGATAACCCAAAAATAAGATATAACCAATCTGTATTTGATTCAATTATTCGATTTCCCCCTCAGATAACCAAAAATAAAAAATGGAGCAATATCCAATTTTTTGACCGAAACAACATATCAAATTGATTAAATCGAATTTTTTTGCACACTCCTAGTGTAAACGAAGAGTTGATCTATAAAATACAACTCAAATAATTTTAGGACTATATTTTATCATATCCAAACCAATAGGTTAATGTCTACTTAGACGGTCACCAATTTTTTAATGAAAAACATATAGTTTGGAATATATAAATAGTCAGATAATAATTCTGTAACTTTTAATAATTGGGGACTCAACAAAACAAGACCCTATAGTAAAAGATTTTTTATAATTTTTAATAGTAAAAAAACTCAACAAATCAATACTCTATAATTGGGATACCATTTATGTTATTTACCCTATATTTGATCATGGTCATAAGTCATGTGAAGTACTGTAAATGAACTTCATTGGCTGCCTGCATATATCACGGATCATACATTTACCAAATTAACAGTCGTTGATAACCCATTTAATCTACGGTTCACATTCTACCATTGAAATATTTTCCCAACACTTCTTCCCGCTTCTGCAAATTCCCTCGATATATATCTCCCCAAATTTTCTCCATCAAACAATCAAGGCATCTTCTTAGATAATTCAGCTGCTCTCAACAGTCACTCTTAGTTCCTTGTTAAATAATTAAATGGCCCGTACTAAGCAAACAGCTAGGAAATCAACCGGTGGCAAAGCTCCACGTAAGCAGCTAGCCACGAAGGCTGCTCGCAAGTCAGCTCCGGCAACCGGAGGAGTGAAGAAGCCTCACCGTTTCAGGCCAGGAACCGTGGCCTTGAGAGAAATCAGGAAGTACCAGAAGAGCACTGAACTTTTAATCAGGAAACTTCCATTCCAGAGGCTGGTTAGGGAAATCGCTCAGGATTTCAAGACTGATTTGAGGTTCCAAAGCAGCGCTGTCGCGGCACTTCAAGAAGCTGCTGAGGCTTATCTCGTCGGGCTTTTTGAGGATACGAATCTCTGTGCTATTCACGCTAAGAGAGTTACAATCATGCCTAAAGATATCCAGCTTGCTAGGAGGATTAGAGGAGAGAGAGCTTAGGCTGTTTCCTTTCAAGTTGGTTAATGTCTGAAAATTATGGGATTTGCTTTCTGAGCAAATGATGTAAAATTGAAGGAATTTCAATGGAGGCTTTTATAATTTTATTGAATTGTATTTGGATCTGTGTTGCTTCAAATTGTTTGATTCTGTTTTCTTTAATTTTCGCCTGTCTATCACAAAAGTTTCATATGTAAACCTAGACATTCAGCCATTTTGCAGATCTCTTCAGACTGTTTGTGGGATCTGTCTCCTGATGAGAATCCATGCAAATACAATGAACTGTTGATGTCACCAGTATCCACCCAACTAAATCCCACTTCCTTTCTCACTCCTCTCTGTCTCATCATTTTCCTTACTTCTGCTACCATCTCCCACTTCCCCTTCTCAGCATACAAGTTTGACATCAACACATACGAACCTGACTCGTTGGGCTCCATTTCCATCAAAATATCAGCTATTTTCTCACCCATATCTACATCTCCATGTATCCTACAAGCCCACAGCAAGCTTTGCAGCATAGACAATTCTGGCCCTTCTGGACTGCAATCCATCAGCCTCTCTGCCTCTTCCAATCTATCTGCACGAGCCAGCATATCCACCACACAAGAATAATGCTTAGAAGAAGGTTTAATCTTATATTCTCTCAGCATTGATTTAAACAGTAGTTGACCCATATCAATTGTTCCATTTCGGCCACAGGCTGTTAGTGTGGAAAGAAAGGTGATTGAGTCAGGTTTCACTCCTTGGTTTTTCATCTCTTGGAATGAAGCTATCACTGAATTGTAGTCTCCATGCCTGGCATGGGCAGATATAATTGATGTCCAAGTAGATTGGATTTTTTGAGGAATCCCTTTGAAAACTTTCCGAGCCTCAGAAATGCTCCCACGCTTTGCATACATATCCAGAAGAGCATTGGACACTATAGGATTGGTATCAAATCCAGCCTTTATCAAATGTAAGTGGCACCGTTGACCATGTTTTAGAGATATATGTCCACAAGAACCAATTGCATTCAAGACACTACCAAATGTGTACTGGTCTGGCTTACATTCTTTAATTGCTGATAAATATGTCCTCAAAGCTTCCGTGAACATTCCATTTTGAGAATAGCCAGAAATTAAAGCATTCCACAAGTCAATACCTTTGGATTCAAGTTTCTCAAAAACCTTAATCGAGTCTTGTATCAGCTCAAAGTTAGCATACATGGTGATAAGGCTGCTGCAAACTTTTGATTCTGACAAAAAATTACTCTTTACACAACACGCATGAACCATTTGGCCTTCTTTCACTAATTTCCTAACAGTAATTCCACGGATCAATCCAACAAATGTAACCTCATTTGGAGAAACATGATTTGATCGCATTTCATTGAAGTGGTGTATAGCATACTCGTCGTCAATAGAAATCATTGTAGTCCATGAGATCACGTTACACTCATTCATTCTTCTGAATAGCGATTTTGCATCTTCAACTACCTCACAATTTGCATACATTGACATTAAAACATTACAAACAGAAACATGCGTACCATACCCTTCTTTTATACATAGACCATGAGTTTGTCTTCCAACCTCTAAGCTCCTCTGACGAGCACAGACTGAAACTGCCACAGTAAATGGCACATAATCAAGGTACATTCTTTGTTTTACCATTTCAATGAATGTCCAAATCGCTTCTAACCCAGAACTCTCATCCTGGCTGTACCCCGAGAGGATCGCAGTCCATGAAACCAAATCTCTGTTCGGC
Source organism: Hibiscus syriacus (assembly GCF_006381635.1). Lineage (NCBI taxonomy): Eukaryota > Viridiplantae > Streptophyta > Magnoliopsida > Malvales > Malvaceae > Hibiscus > Hibiscus syriacus. Next base: position 2,653,554 of record NW_024063030.1, on the reverse strand, counting down.
ATTTCATCAAACATTCTTTGGGCTTCATCTAAACGTTTCCACCTAGAATACATAGCTATAAGGGCATTTGCCACATTGACGTCACAATCAAATGCAGACTTCATTACAAGAGCATGCAACTGCAACCCGAAAAGAAAACCATCGAGGTCGAAACAGAAAGAAAGCGCTGTGGTACAAGTTACTGCATCGAAAAGAACCCCATTAAGATTCATCCTCAGAACAAAATTAAACGCTTCTTCACTTCTTTGAAAACCCGAAAGCAGAGTATTCCATGAAACCATATTGGGATCATTTAAGCCCTCAAAGATGCACAAAGCCTTATCAAACTGCCCAGATTTAGAGTACATGTTCATCAATGAATTTGGAACCGTAATAAAGGACATGAGCCCGGAGGTGATAGCAAATTTGTGAACCTGCGTCCCTTGTTTTGAATTACCACAAGACCCCTTAAGAGCAAGAGCCAGAGTAACTTCTTCGATGACATTAAATTGGCCAGATTTAAGGAGTTCTTTGAACTTTTTAAAGGCATCAAAAGGGAGATTAGCCCGTAGACAAGTGGATAGAGACTGGTTCACAGGGCAAATGAGGGCTGGCTTTGAGCAAGGAATTTCGTCGAGCAATTGGTGAACATGTTTATATAATTGCAAGTTCCCTAAGATTGTTGATCGTTGGTTGACGATATAACGGAGTTGGCAGGTAATCATGACAGTTACATAAGAGACAGTGGCTCAAATGAAAACAAAATTAACAGTATATTTGATTGGGGGTAAAGGGACAGATGAACCAGTTTATCGAAGGAGAGCTTCAGCATATCGTGGTGATCTTTGAGCCAGCTCTTTCACTGTACTGCTCGTTCCTGAGTAGAAAATCACAACGAAAAACTATTATGTGAGGTAGACGAAATATGAGCAAGATTATCCTTTTAACAGTCCCGAGTGTACAATGACGGAGCAGCGTGTTGAGAGAGTATTATTGGGTTGCAACGTTCACTCCAATGTGCCACACTCAATGTGGTTTTCTGTACTTATGACTTGATGTTGACAAAATGTACGTAGTGTCAAAAAACCCTAAAAAATACCGTTGATTCAAACCTAAGTAAAATATATAGATCCACAAGCACAAGTAAAATTAGCGATATATAATAAATCATTCTATTTTTTTTGTCTAAAACAACATGGGCTGCCAATCGACGCCATTGACAATACATAACTGGACCATAAGCAGAGCATGCAGAGATTTTTTTTTAAAAAAAAAACAAGGATTAACCCTGTGATTAATCTCTTCTGGTATCCCCTTCTTTTTGATCCAGCAATCTCCCACTTTCTTCATCCTTCCTCTCTGCTGCTTCCTTCTCTCTAAGCGCTTTCAGCTTCGAATGACTACAATAAGCAACCCCCAGAAACGCAACCCCCTAACCAAACAAATTAACAGCATCAGCGTGTCTTTAATCACCGACCACGAAAAAGCTATCAGCAACCAGTCTTTGACAACTCCCAGAACGTTCATTGTCAACGCAGATGTCTTCCCGACCAACAAAAACACCGCCAGGTTCAAAGCGAAAGCGCAAAAGGAGTTGGTCCCGAAGATTAAGTAATCGAAACGGAAAGTTGAGTTTTCTTTAAGTAAAGGTAGTTCCACTGCGACCCAGGAAACAAGAGAGAAGACGAAACAAGAAGGCGCGACGTAATAAAGGGAAGTAATCGGGTTAAGGTTGATTCCTTTCGAAGTAAGGAGTATTTGGATCAAAACCAGCCTCGTGGCTTCAAAAGCTACAGCTCCAAGCTGTAACAAAACACCCCGGGTATCGAAATTTGGCTTCTCCAAAAGCAGTGATGGCGACACCAAAAGAAATAGCGAGCATGTTAGCCATGGTGGAAGACTTGAAAGCATTTTTACGAAAGAGAACGCCGATGGAGTAAACGGCAACCGGCATGAGAGCTTTGAGCATTTGGATGAAGGAAACAGAGAGATAAATGTTGGCCGAGTTGGAAAGCCAAAGGGAGAGGGTGTAAAGGGCGCCGATGGGGACGACAAAGGAGAGGTAGAGATGGGTTTTGTACCGGAAATATGGGGGCCAAGGGAAGAGCTGCAAGGTGGTGATTTTGTTGGGGGCAAGGACTAGAAAGATGGGATATAAATATGGAAACTTGGGAGTTGAACTTTAAGGCGTTAATTAGGGAATTTTGAGTTAAATGGCACGTTCGTATTTTTCTTTGACTCGTTGAACTTAAGCTGATTGTTTTAAAGTAAACATTGCCAAAAGACCGATTGGAGAAGGTTTGAAAAAACATTAAAATGAAGCTTTAGTGGGTGTGCAGCGTAGAATTTGGAAGCCTTGAAACAACTCTAAGTATTTATGTGGCGTCTTCAAACCAAAGCAATTATCACGTCCACAAATGTACCAACATATGTTATGGGTTAAACATTAGATTAGAACCTTGAATTTAACAATGCCACGTGTTTAAATTTTAAAAAATTCAAAGCTTATGGGGACAATTAAACCTTCATGATTTGTTTACTTTATATTTCGTCATCACAGAAGCATATTTCTTTCTCCATGCAACACCGGAGCAAATTATTAGTTCAAGCAAGAACTGGTTTTCACTCTTGTGCAATTTTAACAATTTTTTTCCCAATGTTTTGTCCTCCAAAGAGATTGATCAAAGCAGAAGGGATACTCTCAACGCCATCCGAGATGTCTTCCAGTGGCTGAATTTTACCTGTCCGAAGGTAATCACAAGTTGTAGAAAGGAAATCACCAAAAAGGTTCAAGTAATCACCGGCCAGAAATCCTTGAATCTTGATTCTCTTATAAATAACATCGATCATACTCGGCGCAGCTCGTTTTCCGCAATCTGTATACTCTGAAATCACCCCACAAACAGCTATCCGACCATTGATGTTCATGTTACTCAATACTGCTTCTTGCATATGTCCCCCAACGTTGTCAAAGTATATGTCAATTCCATCCGGGAAATACCTGTGGAGAGTTGACTTTAAATCAGTTTCTTCCCTGTAGTTGAATGCATCATCAATGCCAAGCTGTTCTTTAAGCAATGCTACCTGACAAATTTAGTATAAACATTTTAGGGTTATCGCCTTGTGCTACGATTCTTCAATCCAACTAAACCATGAACGATGGACATTATGTTAATTAAGCTGACCTTTGCATTGCTTCCAGCGCATCCAACCACATAACAACCCAACACTTTAGCAAATTGGCCAACCAAGTTCCCAACTGATCCCAAAGCAGCAGAAACAAACACTTTCTCCCCTTTCTTTGGCTTACATATCTCGAACAATCCAGCATAGGCTGTCAGTCCACTGAACCCTGAAACAAAGCACATATGGCTTTGAACAAATGCAGAGAATAATCAGTGATGAGCTAATGGCATATACAAAATGAAATCGTGGCTTACCCAAAATTCCAACATGGTAAGACAAGGGAAAGCCCATGAGGTCAAGCTTATTCAACATGCCACCGGGTTTTACCACCGTGAACTCTCCCCACTTGAGGAGGCCAGCAACAATGTCACCCTTGTCAAACTTAGAGTTCCCAGAAGCCACAACTTTGCCAACACCATAAGCATCAATATCCTGTTCCAAAACAGAAAATAATGGTATAAAAAAAATTATCGACAGAGATTCATTTAGCTGAGGCGGAGGGGGGCATGTCGGACTAATTTACCTCACCGGGAGTAATGGCGACTGCATAGGCTGAACTCTGTTGTGAGAAGCTATAGCTTTTCATGCGGTTTAACAGGTAAGGATCGATTGAAACGTAGAGATTTTTGACAATGACTTCATGGGAGCCAGGGTCCAGGGAAAGAGAAAGGGGTGAAGACTTGAGCTTGAAATCAGAGTCTTGTGGCGCACCATCTACGTGGTTCTTGATAGTAATGTACCTGTTGATAATTTCCATTCTGAAGCTTCTGACAATGGAATAGCTGCTGCTGAGAGCCCACCTAGAGCTATTGTGGTTAAATAAGGGAGGAAGAAGATGAATTTTTTTATAGAATCGATGTATAAATATTCTACCTTGTAAGAAAAACAGCATCCCTTGGCGGCTATACGCAAACTCCAAACGGGAATCGACATTATTCTACCAAGAAAACTATATTCTTCATCTGAATGGTGACAAGCTACCAACTAGGAAGCCTGCTGCCGTCCTAAACCCCATTGCTTAATTACATAATATAATTAAGTCTCAATCATGAAGAGTATCAAGCATTTCCAATTCATGGTTTTAGACAAATTATAGAGTTACAAAAATATAGTGATCAATAAGTATCATTTTGATTAATTCAAAAAATTTCTTCATTTAAATTTTACATAATTTATCTTAGATTGTATTTAGAAATAACATACAACCATATATGGGGTTTTTTTTCTTTTTCTATTTTTTGGCATCAAGAATGAGATTTGCAAAATAGAGAACTTTTGTAATACATGTCAACATAGAGAAATTTTATTACATAATTAATTATTTTCATAAATATTGTGCATAACATCAAGTCGCTTTGGCCGAGTGGTTAAGGCGTGTGCCTGCTAAGTACATGGGTTCATCCCGCAAGAGTTCGAATCTCTCAGGCGACGCAATTATATTTTCCATTCAAAGACGATCAAAATTCAAATTGTAAAACACTTTTTCCAATTTGCCACTTGATTTAACAGTCATCAGTTCAATTCATAGAACATTAGTTACTGCTAAATAATGCAATGAGTGATTAATTAATCTTTGAACATATCTTCCTAATCTCTCCCTCGGACCCAATTTTCACTTCAATGCTACTCATCTTTATCATTGCTTTGCGAAATTCATAATCAAACCTTAACCCCAACAATCCTCTTATGTTCCCTGCATATTCTTCCACTATACTAAGTGTTGAAAATTCAATATTAGCCTAAATAAGTTCACACCTAAATTAATTTGATGTCATTGCTTACATCAATTTAGTTTTGATGTCATTGTTTACATCAATTTAGTTAGGTGAAAATTAAGTATTTTTCTTATGTTTTAATTTCAATGGTTTAGATTATTTAGTGCTTATTTTAATGAGTGGTTTAGATTGTTTCTTGTAACCTATAAATACCTTACTTGTATTTGAGTTTTATCATCCAACAATCAAAGCTTAATTATAAGTATTTGAAAGCTTTCTTAAGAGTTCTCCCCTTTTGCAATTTTGTGAGATTATTCTAAAGAGAGTTTTTTTTTCTTCTCGATCAATTAGAGTTTTTACTCTATTTTGATTCAACAATTGGTATTCGAGCCACGTTTTTAAAGTCTCTTGAAATTCCGAGTATGCTCTGTGGCTGCAGTTGTTAACTGATCTTCCACATCAGAAAAGATTTCTTAAGATTGATGTCATTGTTTACATCAATTTAGTTAGGTGAAAATTAAGTATTTTTCTCATGTTTTAATTTCAATGGTTTATATTATTTAGTGCTTATTTTAATGAGTGGTTTAGATTGTTTCTTGTAACCTATAAATACCTTACTTGTATTTGAGTTTTATCATCCAACAATCAAAGCTTAATTATAAGTATTTGAAAGCTTTCTTAAGAGTTCTCCCCTTTTGCAATTTTGTGAGATTATTCTAAAGAGAGTTTTTTTTCTTCTCGATCAATTAGAGTTTTTACTCTATTTTGATTCAACAATTGGTATTCAAGCCACGTTTTTAAGGTCTCTTGAAATTCCGAGTATGCTCTGTGGCTGCAGTTGTTAACTGATCTTCCACATCAGAAAAGATTTCTTAAGATTATTGTCAGGGTTATTACAAACCTTGTGGAGCTTCTTTGTGTTTAGAGTAATTTAGTACTCTGCACGTTTGTTACTCAAGCTTGTTCGGTGTAGTCAAAGCCTTGCCGTAAGATGGGTGATTTTCAAGTAGTTGGAGGAATCAAGAAGCTCAACAACAAAAACTACAACATGTGGGCAACATGTATTGAGTCATACTTACAAGGTCAAGACCTTTGGGAGGTTGTCGGTGGTGGTGAAGTTACAAAACCGGAGACAGAAGATGCCAATGGCATCTTGCGAAAGTGGAAAATTAAA